>NC_056739.1:1256234885-1256347385 GCF_019279795.1 Protopterus annectens
ATTAGCCCTTGCAGGGAAACCAAGTGTGTTTTGCATACCTACGCCGGGGGCGGGGACCGTCCGGCGCACGCCGGTAGTGCACGTGGAATTCATTCATACCTGAATCGCTAAGCAGCCATATTTGGCGTTATAACGCCGACGCTATGCTGGCGCCTGGCGCAAGGTTCATGAATCCCGGGGATTATTTTAGAAAGTACTCTCACATGGTATAAGTTAAAATCTGTATCCAGTGTTTGTACTATCCCCTTGACGTTTATGAATTAACAGTTTCCATTATTGTGAATTATTTATAATCAGATTTGTTTCCAAAGTGTTGTCTGATATTGTCATTATATTACCCTAAGCTATAACAAGTACATTTTTATATTAGCATGTATAGTTGTTACTGCACATATGGCCAATCTAATTATTATTTGCATGCATGGTTTTATTTGTGTAGAAACCTTTTCTCTCCAGAACTTCACTGAAAATGGGACTTCTTGGTTGGACTTTCCCCAGTTAGCAACTACAAATAGTAAACAAGTATATAAATAAACAGCATTTTACAAGATACTAAATTTGAAGGATAATGACCCACACTGCAAATGGTCAGCAAAAAATCTATGTATTCTGTGCATCATAATTACAATATAATGATTTAGGAATACTAGAGGAGGATGGGGAAGTCAGCCAATAACTAGGTAATCAAAATGGACCCAGAAATCAATAAAATCCAGATCAGGTAATAGTGGATTATGACCACAGCTGCTTCTGTTTGGTCATAATTCAAAGGGTCAAGCATCCAGCACTTGGGCTTGTCTTCCTGAATCAACACAAAATCACCAGGTAACAACTGGTAGTATTACTGCACGTGACATGTACTTCATCCACTATTTATGAAAATATACTTTTTACTGTTTGGATGCATGTTATGTGTTAGGCATCCTGGAAGAAGTACAGTTGTGTAACCTAAATTTATCATAACAGTAGATAACCACAGCATTGGCCCTAGCTATACGGATTATATCCTGCCATGCAGTTCGAGCTGAGCCAACTAAATGGTAGGTTTGGATGCAAATCCCTTCAGAGCTTTCCTGCCAGCAGAGAGGGAGAGAGAGGCTGAGAGCCCTGAAAGAACAACGCTGGGAACAAAATAAATAAATAAATACATGTCCACACCCTGGCATAAAAACACACCAAAAAACAAGGTGTATGGAGGGACTGAGTGGCTACTATAGCAGTGATCATTCAAACATCTACTGTATGGTAAGTTTAACTTACACAGCTACACTATGTTCATCATATAAATCACTACTTCACTAGTCTTAGCTTTATGGGTAGATTACTTTAGCTGACTACATTTAAGAGGTGGAAGAAGAAGACTCCAGGATCCTTGGAGAATGGTCCTAATAAGGCTTAAATTGGACCTAGAAAAATACTCAAGCTCATAGTGCTTTGTAAATGTATGTACATAGGACCAAGTAGCAGCTGCTAGAATTCAACCCTTTCTAAAATGACAGGGATGAAACCAAGGCCCTGGTAGTGTTGGCCTTGACACCACCTGGATTAATTTTTTATGGTGAGTATAACAAAAGCTAATAGCCTCTTAGACAACTATTTGGAAATAGTCTGTTTTGACAAAGGTTGTTCCTTTTTCTTACCTTCACAAGAAATGGACAATTGATCCAAGGACCTGGAAGATTTAGTTCTGTCATAATAATACCTGAGTTGTCTGTGGACATCCAAGGTATGGTGTATTCTTTTTGCCCTAATTTTTAGGTTCATGAAAAAGAAATGGGGAGATAGTTGGTTTTGCTTAAAGTAAACTTGGATACCACTTTAGGCATAAAGGAATGCTTAGCTCTCAAAGAAACCATGTCACTATGGAAAATGATATAAAATTGTAGACACTGAAGACAAACCAGAAGAACAAAACACCCATTCACAAATGGAACAGTCCTCAGGTTGAAGCAAGCAGCAGCACAATCCAAAATAACACAAGTAATATTAGTCTTCTGCAAAAATGCTCAAGATAAAAAAGAAGACGAAACAGAACAATTCAAAGTTTATTTTTACATAGACAAGCGCTTTCATTCCCCAATGGAAACTTCATCAGGAAACATATTTTTTTTTTACTGGGAAATGAGCTATGTTTGACTCAGCATAAGAGCTTGCAACTCAGATGCCCTTCTTGCAGAGATCAGAGCAATCAGTAAAACTGTTTTCCATGCAACACATTTGCTGGTTGAAATGAAGCAAGTGTTAGCTTCTCCAAAATAAAATTAGAATCCCAAAGAGGTAACACCAATTTCCTTGGAGGCCTTTAATGCAAAACCCTTTCCAGGACATTTTGACATGAGACTGTATTTACAAAGGAGGATTTATGGGCAGACATGCTGAAATGGCTGAATAGTGAACCTTGATAGAGGAATATAAAAGATCATAATTTAGTAACTCACATGAATGTTGTAGAACAAGAGAACTAGCCTTGAATGGGTGATGGATATGTTGTTGACACCACAGCTCCATTAGTACTTACTGCAGATCCTCAGTAAACAGGTGCCTAAAAGGTATTAAGACCATGTCATTCAGTTTGAAGTTGATTGATGTTAGAGTGTATCAAACACCCCTGTTCTTGTGTCAGTAGATCAAGTCTGTGAGGAAGTTTGGGGTAATTGCCCCTGACAATTTCTAAAAGAAGGGAAAACCACAGTTGCCTGGGCAGAATGGAGTCACCACAATGGTCTTGGGGGATTCCTTCTGAATTATCAGACGTACCCTGGCTAATAGTGGAAATTGTGGAAAAGTATACAGAAATATTCTTGTCCAAGGAAAAGAAAAAGGATCTGTCTTCCAGGACTTCTTATATGGAGTCCTGGAGCAGAATCTTGCCAGTTGATTGTTTATAGAGGAGGCAATGAGGTCTTCTAGAGAAACTCCTAACAGGTGGATCAAATCTTGGAAGATACCCTAATCTAGTTTCCATATGTCTGCCCTGGTCCTGCTAGCTTGTTTGCCATGCAATTTTGCTCTGATGGAATGTAGGATGCCTGTAGAGTGAGATTGTACTGGGAATCTATATCCTGAACTAACATGGCTAGTCTGCAAAGGGGTTATGACCTGGTTCCCCCTTTCTTGTTGATGTACCACTTGACTGTAGTATTGTCTGTAACAACTTGAAGAGGTCCTGGGGACCAAAGATGGTCCAGATAGTTGAGTGCCTTGATCAGGGCAAGCATCTCCTTGATATTTATGTGCTTGTGTCAGTCCTTGGTGTCCCACACACCCTGCACTTTTATCCTTTCTGAAACTGATCTCCAAGTGAAGTGTCTGTGGTGACTGACTGCTTTGGAGTAGCGAGGGAGAAAGGGAGACCTAGATTTAAGGATATCTGTTTTCTCCACAAAAAAATTATCTTTTGACATACCCCAGCACTGGGATTTGAAAAGAAAAAGGGTGTTGATGCTGAGCCCAAAATATTTTTAAATACCACTGTGACTTCCTTATGTTTAGGCTTGCCAGAGGTGTCAAGAGAATCAAAGATGTGATGAGAACCAAAATCTTGAGGTATTCCCTTGTAGTGACCAAATCTGTGCAAGAAAAGCTGTTTGAACTGAGGTATCTTGTTGACATCCTAGGAACACAATCCTGTGTGAAGGAGTCAAGAAAGATATTTGAAGAGAGAGAGAGGAGAGAGAGAGAGAGAGAGAGAGAGAGAGAGAGAGAGACTTTGAAAAAGACTGCAAAGATAAGCAAGTTGTTTAAATATGAAAAAAGTTGATATCCTGTAGCCTGCACTGAGCTATAACTGGAGCTACACACTTTGTGAACACTCTTGGTGCAGTGGATAATCCAAAGGGCAAGGCAGAGAACTGTTAATGTGATCCAGATGCATAAAACCTTAAGTAATGTCCGAAGTCTGGGTGAATAGGGTTGTGATGATAAATATTTTTTAAATTTAGTGTTGAGGAAACTTCAAAGTGGAACAAAAGGTAACAGGGTGTGAAGTGACATCATTTTGCATTTGGACTCCAGACCTGATCTCCAAGCATTTTCTTTCTTTGGAACTAGGATCATCCTCGAATAAAAAGCCTTCCCACCTGGGAATGAGGAACTGTTTCTGTTATTCCTTTGTACAGGATGTGAAGAACCAGTGGAAACAAATTCTGATCTGGAGGATGAGGAATGACCCCCTGCAAAGGAGTATTTTCTTCCACCGCCAAATATAACCTTGACAAATGATTTCAAAACCTATTTGTTAGATACAATCTGTTGCCAAAGAGAAAAATGGAGATCCAGACTTTCTGGAAGAAAAAGGGGCCAGGATGAGAAGAGGTCACACAGTCTCTTGAACAGTCTTTCAGGCTTGTTGTACTGTCCTTGGTTTTGAGAGCTTCAAGACTTTTTTGGAACTCCCTTGCCATTTCTTCTTAAACATCTGTTTGCCTGTATTTTGTTTAGACTGATTATTTTGTGTTATTTATTTATTTTTTTGCAAAAATGTGATCATGAGATTTAAATTGCAATGGAACATTGGTGTCCATGGCCCTGGAAGAAGTATCAAGAGGCATACACAGACTGTATATAATCAGTAGTGACCCGTGCAATAGAAGGACTGAGTCATTTAAAGCAGATTTTTCTTCACAAGAAGAAACTGTAGATAAAAACATTCCTCGTACTTTCACAATTTGTCAGAACAAACCTTAACACATGAGCCTGCCAATTCAAAATTCTGAAAATCAGAGTTGCACAAGTATACACCATTTCCCATACCTAGCAATACTTTCCCCATCCTTATCAGAAATATTAGCATTGGAATTAACTAAGTGCTTAGCAGCAGTGGGGTCAACTAAAGCTATAGCTGCTGGGTCAGGTTTGGGAATAGTGTATATTAATTTAAAAGTCTAAGGAATTGTATATATCCTATCTGCCTTTATAGGGGCAGATGGCTGACTATTAGGAAAACTGCAGGCAGTAACACACACACATCTTCTAAACCAGACAGAAAAGGTGGAATGGGTGCAGGTTCTGGAAAATCCTTCTGAAACAACTCAATATTTTCTGTGGGACTGAGAAACCTCAGTGTTCTCCCACTGAAAATACTGTCACATTCTAGCAGTAGTCTCAGAGAAAGGGAACCCCTCACAGGGAGAATCAGAAACTGAACTCTCCTCTGAGTCTGAATCTAAAATCTGAGGAAAAATACCATATTTATCCCTGCATCTTCCTTTTCCGATTCAGAATTGTGAATCTTTTCAGCAAAAGAGGACTCTTTCTTTCTTTCACCACAAAGTACTTTACAAGAAGGCTTAATAGCTTGAATTAAAACCTGAGTCAGCCACAAAGAACTATTTCTAGTGAAAGAAAAATGTCTGTTTCTTTTAGACAGGAAAAATGAGGCAAACTGTGTTACTAATGGCAGTCACTGCTTCCTCAGGATGGGAACAACATTCTGATAGAAAGGGGAAACCTTCCCTGTTCATTCTCCCAGGACTGACAAGAGTGGCTCATCCTTACCCATTGAAGGGACTCTAATAGCCACAGAAGATGTAGCTAACCCTCCAGGTCCATAGTCACTGTAGGTGCTGCATATGAGGGATTTTGGGTAAAAGATGAGTAGTTTGAGGTACAACAAATGGACATAGCAGTCACCACCTGCGACTTAGGCAAATTGCTAGCCTGGTATAGTGGCAACGTTTATTTGCTTAATTGTTTCTTTTTTGTTGCTAGAAGAAGGACTGACATGGGACAGGTAGTCTGTTCCATGGTGAAGCCGAAAATGTGCCTCTTTCCTGGGGAAGACAAGCAGCAAATGCAGGTAAACATTACCAGTCCACAAAAGTTACTTTTTACAGAGAATCACAGTAAAAATAATTTTAACATGCCATGCCAGTCCCACAAAAGTAAAATAAACACAATTTCTCCTCAAAAATGTTTTCAGTTACTTTAGACCACTTTAAACTGAAAGAAAAAAAATGAGTATTTCATTTAACAGTCATTTAAAACACAACACTCCTAGCTTTTAAAACAGAAAAGTAATAAAACATCAATAAAATTAAGAAAATATAAGTTTTTCCCAAAGGGAACTTATCTGCCCAGCAAAGGGAAGCACAAGCTGACCATCGATCCTTGAAAGCTTCAGAGGAGTATACTCTTCAGCAACAGTAAAGCTCTGAAGGGCTTTGCACCCAAGTATGCCTTTTAGTCAGCTCAGCTCAAGCTGCCTAACAATTTGGGCACATGGAAGTTGGCCTGAAGCTTTGGAAGCTGGCTAGCTGTTATATCCTTGACAGGATATAATCCATATAGCTAAGGTTACTTATTGCAGGAGTGGTCAATATGATGAACATCTAAGGATTCATGGCTAATAGATCACCTTATGCTGGACTATCTGCTTTAGACTGAACTGATGTTTTTAGCTTGCTTAAGTGGTTTTCAAATGAGATGTTGCACACCTGAGTCTTGCCTATTGCTTGTTTCTATTGTTAGGTAAGCTGAAGCAGTCAGACAGTCATATGAATGGGATCTTGCCTAGATAAGGTTTGAGTTATGATCTCTACTTGTCACCCCAATTTGTTTAAATGTGGTTTCCGTGCTTCTGCATTTTATACGTTAACAGGATTCCATGCCTATGTTAACTTAAACCATATTGCATGAACCGATGAATAGCAATATTGCCACTGAGGTCGATAACAGGATAATGCAGACACTTTGACAAATAAATCTAGAGGTCCCTTTGCATATTTTCATCCAACAGTACTGATAATTTGAAATATATCCAGATCTCAGACATTCTTTTATATATATATAGGGGACTGCAGAAAGTTAGCCTGAACTACCACAGCATGTTAAATGTAATCCTGTCAATGGCATCTGTCCAATGTATTTATAAATTATATCAGCACTGCAGGGATTTTCCACTTTAAAATGATATACTGTATTGTCCAGATAAATGACAGTTGGCATCTGGACTGTGTTGACAAGACTAGCCCATATTCACAGACATATAATACCCTATTGGGATTCAGTTGTTTTAATAACATTTTCCAGTTTGTTCACAGGCTTGCATTCCATAAACACCACTATGTCTTTTACTTACACATTGAGATGGTGGTCTCGTGTTTGTACTATGAGCTGTTCTGGGTTGGACTATTTATTATACTGTTTTTTCTTTCTTATTACCTTACACTGGAAAAAAGTTTAAAATGCTGAAATGCCAGTTTGTTTTGGGCAGCAGCATTGTATCAAGTAAACTGTTTAACTGTAAATAGACTTTAGGGCAGTTTTCATTGCAGTCATGCATTTGGATTCATTTAATACGCCTTATTTATAAAGTTAGTTTACTCTCTGTTTTTATCATATTTGTACACATCTGTGATGTCTGATTCAGTATTCCTGGGCTATATTTTTGTACTTTAGAATATTTTATTTTTCTGTGCTGTACATATGTGTCAGCATATAAATAAAACAATGAAAAGGCTAGTAGTCTCTTCAGTGCAAATATTTCACAAAGAAATTAATGGCAAATTTTGAAAAGTGATGCACATCAATTGTTTGTGATACGTTAGCATATTAGTGAATGAGAAATAATATGATGCATAGATGATGATATTTAAATTGAATTATAGCACTAGTTTTGTTTGTTTTACATTTGTTATTCAGGGTGGTGGGATGGTCGTAGTGACCATATTCAGGCATTACCTGAGCCTTATGCCAGAGAAAACACATACAATGGAAAATATTGCAATAGAGAGCTGTGAGATTGTTACAGTACAGGTCAGTATTACACCCACACAGTGGGTAACAGTACACTATGAGTCAGCTTAGTAATTGAGTCTGTCTTTAAGGGCGAGGTTACATGCCATGTGGGAGACACTGACCATACTTACGTTTTCTGTGTACAAAGCCCATGAGTAGTGGTAGGTGTACAGGAACAAGATTATGACATTTACAGACCGTCTCACACAGGTATGGGAACAGCAAGAGGGAAAAGTTAGGCTACAAAAGAAAGTGGATTACAATATGTACAGTATTTATAATACATACAGTTATAACTTGATGTTCTCTGATGTACAGCAAGATGGTTAGAGTGAGACAAAACACTTTGTAATTGCCTGTATGAGTATTCACTTGGTAACGTATGCAACTGCATTTCATTTTGTTTTGCATTTGCAGCTTTAGCATTTTTCCTAAAACGCATATGTTGTGTCAGTTTGTAAGGGTATAGAATTCCATACTGTTGGACTGATTTTAGAGAAGGCCTTATCCCTCTGATAAGGCTATTAACAGCCCTTCATTGTTACAGGAAAAAGCAGGACTAGTAATGGGGCCTCAGTTAATTAGACAAAAGGGAGAATAATTTAATTAGGAGCTTGCAAGTTGAGTGTTTAAGAGCAAAACTGTTCTGGCAGTCAGTTGTAGCCAGTGGGTTTTGCCTGTCATGGTATCTTAGTCTCTTATTTTCAAGGGGGTGAATCACTATAGTATCATAGGATGATTTAAGGTAATTATTGGTAGGCTGTAGGCTGTAATCTAGGTGAAGTAGAAGGATGCTGATGGCAATGGCTTTCCTGGTTTCAAGAGGCAGCAAATGGGAGAGCCTGTAAGACATTACTAGTTGTCTTTAAATACTTTATTCACTGTTAGGTCTGTGTAATGGTGAAGGTGAATGACTGGTTCAGCCTTATACCTAGATGGTAACTATGGATACCAGGTTGCCTAGTGGGCCTTTTATTGTAATTTGAATTGCTGTAATTTCCTGGGAGGTTCTAAACAGCATGGCAAGTGATTTGCTGTAGTGTACTGAAAGTTTGTTATTGGCTAAGTAGGCTACTACCAAACTGTCTTCTTGTAGGTTACACAGTAATTTTGTTGAGGATGGATTTGATTTCAGTACTATTGTATAACTCTGTTCTATTCTAATGTACTTAGATGCAGTATTTATTTATTTCAGTGTGTTAATTGGGATAGTCTAACCCAGGGCTTCTTAAACATTTTCCACTCACGACCCAATTTTTGCAAGAGTAAATTTTATGTGATCCAGAATATATAGGTCAACCCCCAACTTCCCCCCCACAGCAGCTATTCCAGTGTGCCATTAGTAGGCTATTTCTCTCCAGCTGGCATAAATACTCTTCAAAATTCTTAGTGTGCACACATTTTTCTGCTTTACTTGTACAATGATCACAGATATTTGGATTTAATGTAAAACTTTTATTTCAACTTTTATAGCATAAAAACTGATAGACATTTGATAAACAAAGCAATACAGTCTTACAATGAAAACAGACTTAGCATTAAAACTTCTCTGCCTTTGAAACTCACATTAACTGGAACAGCATTGAAATCCACATTCAAAGAAAATGCATCTGGCCAGTGGTGGATTAAGTTTACCTTTGGGCTGTTTTCAAATCATAGGCCTCCAGCACACATTTTTAGGGCCATGCAAAAGTTCTGTGATTCACCTTCCTGATTGTAAATTATAATATATACTAATTAAATTATATCCCTTGTATAATACAGCACCACTTGTTCGAGCATGTTTTACATTTATAGTTTTGAACATTTTTCCAGTAAGCAATGAAGCAAAACAAATGAACCAATAATGACAAAACTGCCCAATTCAGAAAATTTCAACCATAAAAGGATACTCAAACTTCTGTCATTACAATCAACCAATATCAGTCAATATTGACAATCTCTGCAGAAGTAAAAGTCATCTGAATAATTCCACAATAAAGAGATGTGTAACTAATGAAAAGGTTGCTGCCAGGAAACAACTTTATATTTCAGTGTTTCATCTACAAATTCAGCGCCTGCTGTCCTTGAAGAATAAATTGCCTATGTTATATTAAAAAAAATAGTTGTTGTGTCTTTCGGCTTTTCCCGGTTAGGGGTCGCCACAGCGGAACTCCAGTTTGCTAATGATTGGTAGTTGATTTTTACGTGTCGAGTTACCAACCCTGATGCACAACCTTCAACAAAGGTACACCCATTCATGCATGTCTCCACGCAGAAGACGCTCTAGCTGAGAATCGAACTGGACAGCGTCTTACTGTGAGGCGACGACGCTAACGCAGCACCACCAAATGGTAAGCTGGTAATATTGCAATAGACCAGTGAATGGATGGAAACAGGTTCATAGTTACTAGGCATTTCATTCAAAGGAGGGCATACTCAGGACTTCAGTACCTCATTCCCTTAATATACAACACAGTATCAGCAATCCATCTACATGCTGTGGGAGTAGAACCCACAGCCTTCTGGATCAATATGCAAATATGCTACCAGTTGTGCTACTAATACTGCTTTAAAATTCTATACCACAATAGTGATATCATTTGCTAAACAAAACAGTTGCCCATTGTAAACAAACAGCATGAGGAGCAGCAAACTTCTCTTCCCTTGAAGCCCACAGTTCCTTAAAAATACACTTGAAACTAAATTCCTTGAAAAATACACATGAAAGTCAGTGCCTTAAAAAAATACAGCTTGGTAGTTGGGGTAGGATTCAGACTCTTGTTTCCTGTAACTAAGGCACAGGGTTTGAGCCTAAGCAAGTTACTAACCACCTGCTAATGCTAAATAGGGCATTTCATTCACACACACACACACACACACACACACACACACACACACACACACACACACACACACACACACACACACACACACACACACCTACCTCGACCTCTTAGAGCAAGAAATCTGGACAAAGCCTGTCATAATGGGGGGAAAATGCCCAAAACTAGGGACACATTTTAAATATCTCTGTTATAAACTTAGAAAGTTGATAAAATAACCAGATTTGTGTTAGAATGCATTTTCTGTGAATATGAAGTCTTAAACTCAAATGTGTCACTATTTAGTAACTGTAATTCTTGTCATGATTTGTCAAAATAAAGACAAGTTCTATGAGAAACAGACCAAAAGGCAAAAATCTGGGCATTCTGTGAAAATCTGTATAATTGAGAGGTATGAGTCACACACATACACCCCCCATACCTTATACCTCTCATCCTCTTAGACTTAGAGCAAGAAATCTGGACAAAGGCCCAAAAATAGGGACACCTTTTAAATATTGTTGTTACAAACTTAGAATGTTGATAGAATTGCATTAGTATGAATTTTCTGAAGAGTATGAAGTCTAAAGCTCAAATGTCTGCCATTATTTTCTTACTTCAGTCCTCATTAGTTTGCCAGGGATTTGCCAGAAAAACACAATTTTATGAGAAACAGACCAAAAATATGAGGCAAAAATGTGGACATTCTGCAAAAATCTGCAGGATTGAAAGGTATGACCCCCCTGCTTCCCTCTTGCACACACGTACACACATACCCTACCTCCTTCTTACACACACACACACACACACACACACACACACACACACACACACACACACACACACACACACTTCCCTCTTACACACACATACCTCCCTCTTACAGACACACACACACACATGCACAAACCTACCTACTTCTTACACACACACACACACACACACACACACACACACACACACACACACACACACACACACACACACTTGCCTGTTTGTGGTCCGCAGTCCAATCTTCTTCTGGAATTCAAATTCCGCATGCGTGGAAGATGAAGATATAAACAATCGGTCACACAGATGCAACAGGTGCTTGTGACCTGTTTTTGTCTTCTCTGTCTGTGCGAACAGACACAAAGGGAGTTCTTCATGAAAAATGCCCTTAAAAAAGAAATACAATTTTTTTTTTAATTAAAAGAAGATTAATCCCCCAGCCAGCGGGGGGCAGTCAGTGCCACTGCAACCCCAACATTGAGTTACATGCCCCATACTTTAAGAAGCCGTGATCTGACCTAGCCAGACACCCTTTCAGTAGATATCCAGAGAGAAAACCTCCAGAAACAGAAAAGTTACAAAAACTAAAATATTTTACAATAGAAAAAAACAAAAAAAAACCAATAAACATCGAATATCATACATATAAAAAAGATCAATAATGTTTTGCAAGAAAATTCAAAAATTACAATGATAAACATTGCATAGAAATGTAAATAGAGTACATTAAGGCTCTTGTTATGTATAAGCGAAATTATCATTGCATGGAATGTATGCAGTGTAGATTAAGATTCCAGTTATTGTTAGTGAAAAAGTCACTTAACAAAAACTGTTTGTGGTTTTGTGTCATATTATTATTAAATTCACTACAAAAAATCTCTATTCTTGATTTAGGAGAATAAATATAGCATAGAAAGTGCTATTAGAGATAAAGGAATATAAATGGAAGGAGGATAGAAAACATATGTTATTAAATGGGAAGTACATAATAACCTATGGCAGTGGCATAGAGAGGGTAAAGCTCTGACTATAGGCCAGGTAAGCAGAGTTCCACTAACAGTTTAGGTGCTTCGCAGTGCATGCATGGAAGATGGGATTGCCAAACCTGAAGGGGGGGGAGAGATGGTGGTTCTTGCCCACATTGTAATATGACTCCAATGACAGGATCCTGCTGCAAAGGTAAAGCTCATCCTGTGGTGGTGAGCAGGCAGGAGGATGAAGATATGGATGCCCAAGCTTGTAATGGTAGCCCTTTTTATGCATGTGGGGGAGCATGCATGGGCAGACTAAGAGGGCATAGGTTGAGCCTCACATCAACACTGTGGGGTGAGGAGATTAGGGTCATAAATGAAAAAAACTCTCTCATTTCCAGTAAGTTGGTGAGAGCACAAAGCACCCTCATGGCTGCCTGGATGATGCCCATTATAGCCTTGAGGTGGTCAGCACATATGGGGAAAAAAATAATACAAATTATAAATGGATAGAGGGGAATAAATTATCAGGGGAAGAGAAAGTATAAAATCTCTACTAGCTCTATTTGAACAAACCTGTCTGGATTAAGAAAGTATGGTGAGTGGTACAATGTATTATGTTATGAATGGACAATACCAGCTTTTAGTTAGCTATTGTTTTTAATTTAGTTATGAATGCAGCAGCATTAAATTCCATTTAGTGTCTACCATGAAAAGAGGCTACTAGCCTGGTAGGACTAACCTGGTCAACAAAGAGTAAACAAATACAGTAAAATAAAATGTATCAGCTAGTAGAGAATTACAAGATCTTGCAGCACATACAGAAAAGAGAGAAACTTCAACAGGATTATTTGATTTTGTAGTAAGTACTTGATTGCAGATTTTAGTGGTGTGTTTGCATTATATTTTGGTATTAGATTGCTGAGTACATTGGTACGGTTAGTGCAAGCTATGTACAAGGGAACCAGTGACACAGGTACAGATAGTGTATGCACTCAGAGAGAGTTTCCCAGTGTGAGTTGAGGTACATCAGGGTTCAGCTTTGAGCCCAGTGCTGTTCATACTGATGATAGACTACATTAGTAAACAAGTCAGAGGGGAGAGATCAACAAAACTGTTGTATGCATTACACGCAGACTCTGAAAAAGAATTTCAGCAAATGCTAGGAGAATGGAATGCAAAACTGAAGGCACATGGGATCATATTGAGTATGACACAAGACAAACATCATAACAGCAAATTCAGAAGAGGCCAAAAATTGAGAGAGTGGAACAGATTTTACTGCTTCAAGTGTCTGGAAGGGGAGTTTGAGGAGAAGAGAACTCTTAATGAGGAAGTCAACTTTATAATCATAATGGCTACAGACAACTGGCTTAGATTATCATGGGTAGTGTGAGACAGAAGTCTGAAAAGTAAAGTGTACAGAACATTGGTGCGATCGATACTTCTGTATGGTATAGAAACCTGGGCAGTGAAGGCAGAGCAGTTGAGGATGCTAGAAGTAATGTTGATAAAGTGCTTGAGTTGCGTGGTAGCATGCACACTGTGGGACAGATGGATCAAGACAGGTTGTGACAGCTGATGTAACACCCTGCTCCCATGTAGAAAATATGAAAAGGGGGTTGATGATGATGATGATAATGATATGATTTGTAAGATATGTTCTACTTTGAGTTATTTATCAGGTCTACTGGGCTCAGGGAGCCCATTTTCAGTGGAGGCCCGGGCAGAAAAGCTCTGCATAACATAGTGTTATTCACAGTTAAAATCAAAATGAAATGAGGTAAAGAATACAATTAAATATGTTTGTATTACACAGTGTGTTCACAGTTACAATCAAAGTAAAGAGAAACACAATTGAAATATCAATTTGAGTCAGAGAACAACATAAATTATATGGTTTCATGGTGTCAAAGTATTTATAAAGGTATTATGTAGAGTAGGTACAGGGAAATTATAGTGAAGAAATCGTGGTTACAGATTTTATTTTATGCTAAAGAACAGGAATACGTTCCTTGATTAGAAGGTATCTGAAATGTAGGGAGGCAGCGTCAACTGAGATGAGGGGGAAAGAATGAGAAGAGAAAGAGAGTAGAGGGTGGTAGAGGTTAATGTGGGCTGTAATCAGAGTTGTTTTTTTCAGTGTTTCAGTGCTGTGCCCTGTTAATGACATTGGCAGCAAATTTAGTTATGTTGTTTTAACTTCAGTCGAGATTTTGCAGGTGTATTTTTTTACTATTTTGCTAAGTAGAAGATACATTTAAGAGAATAGGAAGTAAGACTATTTGAGCAAGCCATTGTAAAGAAGTCTGGAATAAAATAGTTTTGATTTATAACATACTCATTTTTGGTTGTTTTTGCATACTACATCATCTACATGTCTATAAAACTTCATTTTTAATGAGTACTCATTAGTTTAGAGAGTGAAACTAATTCAGTTAAATTATTGTTAAGGATAATAATAGTGAATGGTGAATTTTGCTTGGTTTTTTTTTTGAAGAAAAAAAACACATGGAATATTTCTATCTTACCTGTTTGAAAAAATGAATGAAAAAATGTTTAACATGAATTACTTTTTCCCATTAATGCTAATTTGGGTGAAACATGGTGGTATACTGAATTTGTCATTTATTCTAAATGTGCAGAATCCACAGATGGATTAGTTATTGCTTTACAATTATTGTATGCCTCAGTTAGACCATGCATTAATGGGAAACATCTGATAACCTTGCGAACACTTGCAAGACCCTAGATTATTATAATTTAATGAAAGAAAACCAGGATATCCTAATGAGTAAAGGTCGACTAAAAACACAAGTCTACAGTAAAATGAAAATAAAAGTCGACCAACACAAGCGCAAAACAAACACTTTAATAAAACAAATAATAAATAAAAACCAGGTGAGCACTTTCACAGCCACAATGCTGCTTCATCAGACCTCTGCGATCAGTGGCTGTGAAGACGCAAAAACAGGGCAGATTTTAAATATTGCTCCTATAAACTTACTTGTTAGAACAACAGGTTTTACATTATTATATATTTTGTGAAGGATAAGAAGTCTGAAACTCAGACATCTGTCATTATTTATTATTATTTAAGAATGTCAAATCTTCAATGATTTGCCAGGAAACCACAATTTTTCATGAGAAACAGACCAAAAATATGAGACAAAAATCTGGGCATTCTGAAAAAATCTATCACTTGAGAGGTATGTCACCCTATATCACACTAGCATGTATAACTAATTGTCAGGTTAAAAACTAGGTGAAAGGATGTTTTACCATATGTACTTTCAGTAGGTCTGAGTTTTACACACTAACATTTAGGAACTTTTTCAACTTTTTAAAGTAGAGACCAGTTGGCATAATGGTTAAGGTCTTCACTTCCCATGCACAAGGTACAAGGTTCGATCCTGACTTCCGACTACGTTTGGAGTTTGCACGTTCTTCCTGTGTCTCTAAGGGCTTTTTCCCACATCTGGAAAACATGCTGAGTGTTTCCATCTCAAATTCTCCAATAAATGGAGCTGTAGGCAGCAGCACAGACTCTACATAGTGCCCTATAGGGGGAAGAGTTGTACAGACCAACCACTTCAGGCATCTACTCATGATAGGAGAACATGGATCACAGACTGTGCATTGTGGCAAGGCTAGCCACTCGGTGTAAAATATGGCATCTAGGTGATGCAGTCATGTTGACTAATGTTGCCAAAATGGGCATGGGTAGTTACCGGTAATAAGTGGGTTGAGGACCCGGCCTACTCTGACCTATGCCAGGGACCCTTGGTAATGGTGGGAGGGTCATATGTGTCCCTATTGGCCAGTGTGCACCTACCATAAAGCCCAGCAGCCCTGTGTCAATAAGCTACAGGCTGGCCGGTGTCTAGTTGCCCAGCCTGGGTTACCTGGGATAGCTCTGTTGAGCGAAAGCTGAATGTAAAACCAAGCAACCTGCCAAACATGAACTGAGGATTGCTACATAAGTTCACTGACAGGATGCAGCTTGGAAGTGGATGATACGGAGGAGGCTGAACATCCTATGTATCCAAGAGATGAGATGGAAGGGCAGTGCAGCAAAGCCACTTGGCTTGGGATCCAGACTCTTCTACTCAGGAGGGAGACAGGCTAGAAATGGTGTAGGAATTGTGATGAGAGAGAGAGGCTTCAGAAGGCAATGAGGGAAATCATCTGAATTAATGACAGACTCATGACAATCAGACTCCAGTGTAATGACAGGGCAGTATTCATAATCTCAGCCCCACAGCAGGGTTGTGATATTGAAGAAAAGAGTGCATTCAGACAGCAGTTGCAGGGCCTACTAGATAAAGCAGGACAACATGAATTGGTGTTGATAATGAGTGACTTGAATACACATATCAGGACAGACAGAACAGGATATGAGGATTGCCTGGGTCCACATGGGTGAGGCAACACATGGCTCAGAAAGAGAGACAGTCAAAGGCTCACATACAAGAGTAGCCAACATGCAACTCAGGTAGACTTCTTCCTAGTAAGGAAAAGGCACTGGGGTAGAATCCATGATTGCAAAGTCATCCCCAGTAAAACAGTCGGCCCACAGCATAAATCATTAGTTGCCACAATCAGCTGCAAGGCTTTATGGTCAACAGAGACCAGGCTGAAGACCTGGAAGTTGACTGGAGTGAAAGTACAACAGTTTAAGGAATTACTCAGGGCTCTAGCTCCCCAACAAGAAGAGGAAATAGGTGGAGTTGAACAAGAATGGCAGCGCATAAAAACAGCATGTATTAGGACTACAGAAAAGATATGTGGCCGAGCCAGATATGGAAATAAGGTACATAAGGAAAGCTGGTGGTGGAATGCAGAAGTCCAGGAAGTCAACAAAAGAAAGGAGGAGTGCAGGAAGAAGTGGGAGATAGAAAAGACTGACCAGGCTAGGAAGGAATACTAACAAGCTAAGAAAGAAGCTAAGAAAGAAGTTGCAATAACAAAAAATAGGGCATCAAAGGCACTCTACCAGCTTCTAGAAAGTGACTCAGTAAGTGGCACAAAGAAACTATATCAGGTTACAAGGTAAAGACAGAAAGATTAAGAAGATAGACACCCTTCATAAGGGATGCCAGCAACAACATGGTCCCCAGTCCACAAGACATCAAAGGCAGATGTAATGAAGAAAAAGCATACTCATGCCAGTGTGTACAAGAACAAAGGGAACATCCACGTGGGCAGTACAAAGGCATCAAACTCCTATCACATTGCATGAAAGTTCTGGAGAGGGCGATTGATAAATGGATACACAGAGCAGTAGAATGTAAAATGGGAGATGAGCAGTTCAGATTCAGATCAGGATGCAGCACAATTGACCCGATGTTTGCAGTAAGACAGATACTTGAGAAGAAGCTAGAGATGAGGAGAGAGCCCAACTGGGCATTCCTAGTCTTGGGTAAAGCATATGACAAGGTCCCAAGAAAGCTGATCTGAGCAGTACTGTGGTGGTTTGAAGTCCAAGAAACGGTGGTAGAATTAGTGCAGGCTATGTAAAAGGACCCAATGACAAGTATGAACAGTGTTCGGCCTCACAGAGGGGTTCCCAGTGGGAGTGGGTGTACACCAGGGTTCAGTTCTGAGCCCACTGCTGTTCATACTGGTGACAGACTACATTAACAAGCAGGTCAGAGAGGACAGATCAACAAAGTTGCTGTATGCAGATGATGTGGCATTACAGGCAAACTCTGAGCCAGAACTTCAGCAAAGGATAGGAGAGTGGAATGCAAAACTGAAGGCACATGGGATGAAACTAAGCAGGTAATGGAGGCAAACTGGGGATATCAGAAGAAGCTGAGAATAGAGATAGAAGGAAAGATAGTGGAGCAGGTAAGCAGCTTCAAGTATCTGGGAGGGGTGGTTGAGGAAAACAGAAGTCTGAATGAAGAGGTCAAAGCTAGAATCAGAGGGGCTGCAACCAACTGGCATAGAGTGTCAGGTGTAGTCTAGAAGAATGCCAAAGAAGCTGAAGAGTAAGGTGTACAAGACAGTGGTGCAACCAGTACTAATGTAATGTACAGAAACCTGGGAAGTAAAGGCAGAACAGTTAAAGAAGCTAGAGGTGATGGAAATGAAGTGCCTGAGAAGGGTGGCAGGATGCACACTGTGGGACAGATGAAGAAATAAGGACATAAGAGCAGAAGCCAAAGTAGCTTCAATTGCAGAAAAGATCAAAGAGAACAGATTATAGTGGTCTGGACACATGTGCGAAAAGCTGAAGACAATCTGATGAGGAAGATTTGGGACAGACAGGAAAAAGGTAAAAGGAAGCAAGGACATCCAGCAAAGAGGTGGATGGGTTGTGCGAAGGAAGATCTGTGACAGTCAGGTATGAGTGTTGAAGAAGGCAGGAGTGAGGCACTAAATCAAGAGAGTTAGCGACAGTTAACATGATACCCTGACCCCATGTAGAAAAAAATGGGAAAAAGGGGGCTGAAGATGATGATGATTTAGGAACTTTTTGCTTGGGGAATGACTGCTGCAAAATGTTGTTCACTCCAGCAAGACATATTTTGAGTAGCATTTTCATAACAATGACAGATCTAACAGATTACATATGGCACAAACTGCATCAAAAGCTCAGTCTGCATCTGATGTAATTTTCAGATTGCTTGCATCATATATAATATGCGCCTGCCAAACACACTGTATCACATGATAGAGTCAGCAGATATATTTTACATCTGAAGTCACAGATACAAATATAAAATGCATCCAAAAAGGGCTGCATTATGATAGATGCAGTTTATATCAGTCTAGTATAAATGTGGTAAAGGGTTTGTGACCTTATGTTCATAAAGATGCGACTGCATGCAGAATACTTGGATCTGAACATTTGTAGCAAAAACTTTGTATAATTATCAAGGATAAGGCCCCTTACCTGTTTACATCTGTTGATGAATGTGGAGAGTGTTATCCAAGCACATCTGTGAACAGCTGTGTAATAGGACACAGGGTAGGAGCAGACATGTACCCATTCACATTTATGGAAGAATAACTTTTGGAAGATTGCATTGTTTCAGTAATATTCTATAATTTTGCAATATGAATAGCTATAAGCCTGTGCCTCATATTAAACTATCCTTTGGATGAGACATTAAACCAAGGTTTCATCTGCCAGAGTTAGTGGTAGCTGAGATGGATATCAAATATCCCATATCATTTATCAAAAACAGAAGGATAATTTCCCTGATGACCTGGTCAAATTTCCTCTAGTCAGTACAAATACTACCTTGGGTCTTCCCTGAAAGTAGGCCATATGCCTAATGAGTCTAAGCTGGCCAACAAAACATTAAAAAAAAATGTGTGTGTGTGTGTGTGTGTGTGTGTGTGTGTGTGTGTGTGTGTGTATATATATATATATATATATATATATATATATATATATATATATAAACAAAAGAGCATGCAAAAACATAAACAATTAAGGTAAACTGTTAGAAAAATAAAAGTAATGCTCTGTTCAGACTGAAAAGATTAATAAAGTTGTTCAGAACAAACCTCTGCTACTTCTTTTCTGACATATGAAAATGCACACCTGGATCCCATTCCAGCCATGCACCCATACATACAACAGTCACCTACTTACAGTATTGCTGAGAAGATGATGGTAATAGACTCCATTCCGCATGACCTTATACACGTTAGCAGACATCCAGTGCAGTTGATGCTACCATAGGGTATGATGCAGTGTACCTAATACATACAGTAGAATGGTGGTTTCATAATCTAAGCTGCTACTTAAGGCAAACAAGAGTTGGTTCTGAGACGTTTTGCACCAAAGCAGTTAGTCTGGGTTTAGAAGCACATATGATAGGTAAGATTGACTAATGCTTATATTCTGATAAAGTGCCAGTTGCTTCTTCCTAACTCATCTATATATTAATGATATAAATACAGTATATTTAGGAAATTGCTCTAAAGATTATTTTACTTAAGATTAAATATTTTATCTGGCAGGAAAAGAAGTACAGAAACAGGAAAAAGTATGAATGGCGTCAAAATACTTCCAGAGGGTCTCTTAAAAAGTTAATGGGCCGGATTCACGAAGGCTTGCATGGAGTCTAAGAGTAGTGTAAGACTCCATGCAGCCTTCCCGATCCAGGAACAGCCCAAAGTCCGTGTAAGAGTCAAGCTAAAACGGCTCTTACACGGAGTGGGCGTGGATAAGCTAATCAACTCACTTGCAGCCGAATAGCATGCAAATGAGGCTGATTAGCGATCCAGGAAGCCCAAAACAGCTTGTGTAAGAGCCGTTTTAGCTGCAGAAATGTACTCAGTTGACAACTGAGTACGTTTCTGCAAACACGGCAATGGAGCCATGTCAGCTCCAAATAAAGGGTGCATATGTGATAGGCAGCATGCCAATGGCCAAATATGTGGCCATTGGCAAGGTGACCCCATGCAAATATATTAAAAATATATATATTTTTTTTCGGTGATTGCCGATGTTTGAATCCAGCGCAGCCCCGCGCAAACGGGCTGCGCTGCATAGAACATAAAAACGAAGGTTTGAAACCCACAAATGTAGGTTTTATGCAATACATGGAATGTCAATGGAGGGACCAGCAGAGCAAAACCAACATGGCCACCGTGTAGTGGTTGCTAAGGGGGGAAGCTGAGTCTAAGAGATGTAACTAAGCATTAGTAGGCAATCTGATGCAAATGAGTGTAAGGATACTGAATTCCACTGTCACATAGCAAATGAGCACATTCTGAGTAGTGTAAGAGTTACATACGGGGGAGGAACAGAGTAGGAGATAGGTGACATAACAGGGGGGAATCGTAGAAAGAGATGCAGTTCATTGAGGTTAGAGTTACATGACAGATGTCAGACAGATATCAAGGAAAGAGGTGTGCCACTAAGTAAACATGAGAAAGTCAAGAAATGGAAGGTGTACACTGTTGCCTACACCAAAGTTTCTTGCTGGACGTGTATGCGCAGGCGGTAAGCGCACCGGTAGTAAGGCAGTGTGCGCGCGTGTAAGGCAGTGTGCGCGCGTGTAAGGCAGACTCAGCATGTGGGAGCATGTTGGGAGATGTTTAACACCATGTGCGTGGCACGCGTGTTTAAAACCAAATAAGCAGATTCTGAACTGTGTAAGTATGCGTGTGCGCGTGTAAGCCACTGTGAGCGTGTTTCTGCTGGTTTGCACACGGCTCCACCCTGAGGAAACAGAAAGGAAAAGGAAGCAACAGATGTAGTAGGAAGTTAGCAGGGAATACTGCTGGAGCTAGCAGGTGAAAACAATTAGATGCAGGCAATTACACAGGCAGAATACTAGGCCAGCCCAGCACTTAAAACTCTGCAAACAGCAGTGCAGAATGTTTCTCTCAAGAGACACTGCAAGACAGGAGTTAAGTTATCAGAAGTGAAAACTGAAAAAGCTGAACTCAGAGCAGAAATGTTAGGGGCTGCCATAGCTGTCATAATGAGACATAGGCGACTTGCTGAGGGTGGTGACAATGCAGATGGTGCCAGACAACCCACAGTGAGGAGACGGAGAAGAGTGTACAGGCCCAGGGTCACCTACCACGGGTTAAATGAGCTGGAGATAGTAGAGCACTATAGAGTGGACAGAGACCTCCTGCAGCAAATAGTGGAGCTGTGCAGGCCACGCCTCACACACAGAACCAACAGAGGGGAACCCATCCCAGTGGAAACCAAGGTATGTGTTGGCCTAAGAATACTAGCAACAGGTACCTTCCAGAGACCAACTGGCGATATGATGGGGATATCACAGGCATCAGCTTCCAGGGTACTGCACCAGTTCCTGGATGCCATGTCAGCACATGTCGGTGATCATGTATACTTCCCCAATGCCTGTGAGGTATTGGCCAGCAACATGCGTCTCTTCCAGCAAATAGCGGAATACCCTGAGGTAGTGGGTGCAATAGACTGCACGCACATACGCATCAAAGCACCAGCCGGTGAGCGGGGTAGGGCATACATCAACCACTAGGGCTTCCCCTCCATCAACTGCCAGGTCGTGTGTGATGCCCAGGGCATAATAATGAATGTGTGTGCTGGCTGTCCTGGGAGCTACCACGATTCCCACATCTGGCATTTGACGCAGCTGTACCAGACATTTGCCAATGGGGATATCCCGCACGGACACCTAGTGGGGGATGCAGGGTATGCACTAGAGCCGTGGCTGATGACACCCATCAGAAACGCACACACACCTGAACAGGAACGCCATAATGAGGCACACGCACAAACACGTAATGTAATAGAGCGTGTGTTTGGGCTGCTCAAGTCACGGTTCCGGTGTCTGGACACATCTGGTGGAGCCTTGCAGTACACACCAACTACATGTACCCAAATTGTCATGGTATGTGCTATGCTACATAATATGATCTTGTGAAAACATCTGCAGCAGGACCAGCATAGGGCTGGGCCAAACAGCCCCCCACCATTGCCAAGGCCACCACAGGCACAGCGTGACTCGGAGGAGGAACAACCTGAGCCTGCCCCAGTAGGCAGAAGGAGGCGTGCCCAGTATGCCCTGGCCTTGGCAAAGAGGCAACGCATAGCACATACATTGGCTCAGTAGGAACCTTGGGAATGATACCCTCTGACTCACTCATATAGTAACAGGGATGCCTAACGTGACACAACCTGCTCTCAAACATGTACAGGGAAGTGTAATATGCGCATCCGACAGAGGCAGCCTTGCAGCACCACCTGAGGCATGAATGCTATGTGTTAAGTAATGTAACACCAAGTACCATATGCACACCTGAGGACCCTGACTAACATCCTACCCTCAACAAGCAGCATGCCACAACATGACAACGAGATGATCAAGTGCAACAATTGACTGAAGTATCGCAGTTACTCAAAGGGGACCCAATGTGTGCCAGTCTGGGATGACATGCTGAGCATGACATGATGCACCACCTGCTAGGACTGGCGTGCACCTAGCAGTGCAGGCCGTATGGATACTGGCAAAGGCTGTTGTCACGCACAGTGTGCCCTGAATAGGTAAGGCTCAAAACACAAACCTATCTCCATAGGTACCAGAAGGGATAAGAATAAGATAAGGGATAAGTTGAAACAGCAAGATGCATGCAGTCTAAGCTCACCCAGTATGGAGAATGTTGATAACTGTGCTGTAACAGAAAACTGAGGCAAGGCTCACAACAGCACCCTAACACTACCAGGTTACACCTCATACTGTGCTGTACAGCCTCAAAACTTGGAACAAGCTACAAAAGGAGGGTGACTAGCAAGAATAGTCAAGGATAACCACACCCCCATGTTGGTACCACCACAAAAAGCAGCATGGACTAGCCATGCTCAAGAAACAGTGGCTAAAACTACCCCCCAGTTTATAGCCTGCTACAGACTACTGGCCCAACACCAGGAACTGCATCCGGCCTATGTTGGAATACATGAATATATCAAGTCCTCCAAACCACATTATATTGGGCGACTGCAAATACCCAGACATATAGACTGGGAGCATTATACCAGCTGCAACAGTGTAGGACAAAAGTTCATCGAATCCACAAACCAAAAGGCCCAGGAACAACGTACCACCCCCACAAGAGGGGTAAGCATACTGGATGTGATAATCAGCAACATGGGTACGGGATGTCAAGATGAGAAGTGTATTGCTCACTGGTAAAACCAGACCATAGAGTAATCACACTGGATATACAAATCCTGACCACAGTCCCTGGCCGGAAAACCACAGTGGAAAACATGTGCTAAGCAATATTTGCACACCTCCAAACTGATACGGAATCCATTAAAGGTCCCGTGCAGGTGCAAAATATGGGCCACACCTCAGAACCTGTAATACAGCCATTCCATGAACACTGCCAGGAATACTTGGATTATGCAGTCCTAAATTAAAACAAGACACAGTGCCTAAATCTGGCATGGTGGACACCAGCCATAACCAAAACATGCAAGAGAATGAGGAAGCTACTACATGATAGAGCAAACATGAACAATGAAGTAATTACTGATCAGTAGTATGGCAATAAAATCTGTCCACACATGCAATCCACTAAGGCCAGCCATAACAAGTGGAATCTGTGAATCCTGAGGCAATGTTACACCTGCCCCAAGTACACAGACAACCACCAACTCCACCCAAGAAATACAAATATATGTGAGAGATGCAACCATCCATCCAAACTGGAGGCTGAGCTCCCTCAACTCAGTACTCCCAAAACAAGTCAGTAGGAGAAGGTAACCACACACACCACAAACACATACCCACATAGACCTATCACAACTGCAAACCAAACACATAAACACAGAAATACATTCCCGGAGGCAGAAATCACAAACACAGCACACCAACAGAGGCCTCTAAAGCAGACACCCAATGAAACAGCCTCCAAACATAGCACATGCAACACATAGCACACAAAGCTGGTGTGCCAAACAGTCACAGGCCAGAAGGAGAAACAACATGCCTGATACAGTTGTAATAGGTGACTCCATAGTCAGACACACTGCTGTCCCGCACACCAGACTGAACAAGGGAAAGGGTACAGTAAGCTGCCTGTAGGCTGCCACAATATGCCACATAACAGAAATATGTAGGTCACTCCAAAGCAAGTAGAAATATGATGCAGTCATAGTCCATGCTGGTGTGAATGACCTGAGATGTACTGCCCTAGACTACATGTAAAGAGACACAGATGAGCTATCTGATTATGTAGTCCTGGCTGGTATGACACTCACCGTTCGCAGCATCCTACCCTTACCAAGAATAATGCCACAGTACAAACACGGAATGATCAGTCATAGCAAGTAGCACACTTACTGGTGTCATTCCAAGGGGATCCAATGTCTGTCTGCTCGGGATGTCATGCTTGACAAGCCACGCAGCTGTCCTTGGGATGGCCTGCACCTGTTACCCCTGGGCGTCTGAATATTGGATAAGGCCTTTGCCACCTCCATAGAGCCTTTTGTAGGCAAGGCTGAAAAGACTGACCCACCACCCTAGAAAACATAAGTGGGAAGAAACATAAGGGAAATGCTGACCAATGCCAGATGTGTACACCCCAATATGCATGCTCCCGAGGCCATCCCCAGAATAGAGAACATCGATGTCTGTGCAGTGACAGAAACCTGCTGCAAGGCTCCTGACAGCACACCAGCACTACCAGGTTATACCACGTACCATGTGTCATGGCCCCAAAACCTGGAACAAAACATAAAAGGAGGGTGAGTATCCATAGGCAGCACAGACACTCATATGTCCAGGTAACTGACAATGCACAAGGCAGTGGAGTTCACCCATGTGCAACTAACTGTAGGCAAGACTGATGTGCAGTCTGTAGCATGCTACAGACCGCACTCTCACACACAATAACCCCCCCCAACCGTCCTGAAGACACTGGACAGTATGAATGTCCCACCAAATACCAAACAAGGTACCACGAATTACCACATAGGTGGTAAACCATTATGTATGGAAGGAGTAACCAGGGACCTAGGGACACAAGTGGACAGTAACCTGTTATGTGACACCCACATTGCCAATGTGGCTAGGAAGACTGTCTACATTTGACACCGTATCAGGAAAGGAGTCACATCCACGCAACAGAGGTCACTGTGCCCTATACTTTTCTCTAATCACACCCATAATCTAGTACAATGCCTCATATGGGATCTACCTTACCTGACACCTGCAGCAGTTAGAAAGACCTCAAAGGTACCTCACCAAGAGGATAAAGTGTCTCAAATATATGTCATATGCTGCCTGGCTGTAGACACCCCAGCTGAATCCAGTCACATACTGCCCACACAGAGGCATTGCATGCCTGTTGTAGGAGGCCATGCCCAACACAGGAGTAATGGACATGCTCCACCCCAGAAAACACATATCCATTGAGCTGCGAGAGTGAGAGATGTCAACCTCAACAAATAATGAAATAGGATGTGCCGGTGGGACAGATACATAATCCAGAGGCTCCCCACACCCTGGACCAGAATCCCACTCCATGTTAGGCAGAGCCCCTCACTGACACTGTTCAACAGGAATCTTGCCAAGTGGATGGATGATTGTAGAGTTACAGTGGGGTCTTCACTGGGTCTTGTCCAGACAGAGGCACAGCAAAGCAGATCATAAATGGCCATAATATCCACATAGCAAGGGGTCTCAAAGGCCACACACACTCTGGCTAGGCTAACAAATGCCCAGGGTGGATAGCCTAGTATGAACCTATGAACCTATGTAGATACAAATTGTACAGGACACTAAGGATAATCCCAAGGCTTACACAACTGATGGTAGGAGCCATGTTGGGAATTCACAGATATGCCCTGAATCACACAAATACCACAAACACACACACATATTGCCAACATACATCCTGACAGGTGCAGTGCAAACCCCCCCACCCCCACAAATGCAGAATATCTATCCCAGCAGACTGCTGTCCCCCTGACATTGCAGATGCTGAGGTAACAGACAACATCTCCAAAGCAAAACACACAGCAGCAATGGTATGAGATGGTGTCCTGGGCTTAGTGCAACATGGACTCTAAGATGAATGGAATGCCAAACCACACTACTGCTCAATGTCAGCCTTACCACAGAATATGTACCCAAAGAGCAGTGTACAACAACAGTGGTCCTTCTCAACAAAGGTGTTGCCTGAATGGATACGAACAGTACTACCCCAGAATCCTGAGAAGCTCAGTTTGCACAGCTATGGAAAGGATCAGCATGTACCACAGACATAAGGATGTTGGGGACCTACTGACACCGGACCCAACCCAGTGTGGCCTTCTCAAATGCAGATCCTGCCCCTAACCATGTTTGACTCAATTGAAACAGTCATTAAGGTCATTGATGAGGGCAATGTACTCCACACAGTGTATCTGGACCTTGCAAAGGCTTCTATACAATACCCTATATGTTCAGTATAGATATGCTCACCAGCTTAAATATAAACCCACATGTCAGTAGAGGAGTTGCAAACCAGACCAAGGACAGAACAGACATGGTCAGACATGCTTCAGCCATGTCAGACTACAAACCAGATATAACTGGCATCCCACAAGGCTTTGTCCTGGTATCTCCCTCGTCTGGTATATATGTCCCATAGGTACAGGCAAACATGGAAGGACTGTGTCCTAACATTTTTGCAGAGGACTACAAACTGCTCACCACATATGATCCACCAGCTGACACATGCATCTCACAAAAGGGCCACATAGAAACAGACAACTGGTGCCATAGCCATGCAAGCAAGCTAAGTGCAGAAATGTGTATAGTCAACCCCCGTGGATATACAGTAAGTGCCCACCAATTACCACATAGGTGTTAACCCATTATGTAGTTAACATGTAATGAGAGACCTGGGGACACAGGGTGATATATATCCTGCATTGGACAAACATGTGCTGTAGTGTTTACAGAAACATACCATATACCCACCTAATCATGAAGGCTGTCAGATCTACATAAGGGGAGGTCATTGTGGCTCTGCAGTCATCCTGCATCAGTGGTACAATCGACTACAATAGCCCCTGTGGGATGTACCTCAGCAGACACCTCCATTAACTGTAAAGTCCCCAACAGTACCTCATCAGGAGTATCAAACAGCCTGCACAGATGCCATGTGTTGCCTGTGTTGCTGGCATCAATAAACATGCTGCACCTTGTACAATCTGAATGGCAGTGAGCTATGCACATGAGAGACCTGAACCCCAGCACTGACTTACATAGGACAAGCTGTACTGTGTGATCCATAACACAGAAGCTACTCCCACCCATGAGTGAACCCTCAGCACAGGCTACCCATAGAGTCACTTATCAATCTTCCTCAATAGGAATCCTGATGGGTGGACGGGAGATGGTAGGTTTATCCTGGGTATCACTGTCATGTCACAGGTAGACAGAGGCACAGTATACTAACCATGACACATGTCATGGCAAACTCCTCTTACAATGTGTGTTGAAGGACAAACACACTCTCCAACTTGCATTAGACATGGACTAGGGCACATCGCTAGTGTTTGCAATTGTACACCTATGTTGTGGAATACACTAACAATGTTGGACAAGCCTGGTGTAAGTAGTTCATATCTGAACAGAATGCAACATGGTCAGATGTACACAACTGGCCCCAACCAGGCTACTGTGCCCACTATCGAAATGTAAAGCAGTGATAGCAGTAAAGCCCAGGATACTGTCCACCACAGTCAAAGTACTACCAGTACACTATACAGTACTACAGTGTTAGGTCAGTGTGAAAGGATGTTGACAACTGTATGCAAAGTATCCCATGCAAACACTGCAGGCACAGTATAATCCTGTTGTGTTCACACACAAAGCAGTTGTACAGTAACTACACAACATGACACACAACCCACAACCATAAACGGGTGATAGTTGTTGAAGTTCACACACATCCACAAATGTGGTGGGCTGCAGAGTCCAACATATGGAATGCTCACACTGGGCATGCTCACACACTTTGACAACATGCCATGGGAAGGCTGAACTGGGCATGCTCACACACTTAAGGCCAAATCTCGGTTTAGCAGTTGGACACACATATCTGGTATTGTTATGTGTTATGCCAGGAACCAACCACATTACAGCAGTCTGCCCAGTGCACACAGTTAAATGACTACAGAGACATACGTGATATAGTGGATCCCTCCCCTATGCAAACATCTTCCACAGATGCAGAAGTTGTTCATACAAACAGGGAATGCTATGGCAATAAAGATATGCAAACAGTCTATCAGCAACAACTAATGTGCATTTGACAATTAAACATAATTGTGTAGAGGTCAACACTAGGCTGTTTGCCCTAGGGAATGACAGCTTAGCCATAGTGTGCTTGGTGTCTGCCTCCCCACAGGATGCACATTCCCCTTTCTAAACACAGATGATGTCAGCACCCTATAAGTACAGCAGGAGAAAAGAAACTTCCCAGTAATCCGAATAGTGCGCTCCGCTAATGCGTCCGTCTCAAGTGTCATAACATAGCTAGGTAGGGGTTTCAAGTCCTGCAAATGCTCAGTGTGTGAGTGGGGTTGGTGTGTGTGTAAGTCTGCGTGAGGGAAATGTCCCTTTTGGCAAATAGGAAAAGACACTACAGGATGCACATTCCCTTTCTAAACACCGATGATGTCAGCACCCTATAAGTACAGCAGGAGAAAAGAAACCTCCCAATAATGCGAATAGCGTGCTCTGCTAATGTGTCCGTCTCAAGTGTCATAACATAGTTAGGTAGGGGTTTGAATCCTGCGAATGGCAAGTGTGTGTGTTTGTCTGAGGGGGGTTTGTGTGTGTGAGGGAAATGTCCCTTTTGGCAAACAGGATAAGACACTACAGGATGCACATTCCCTTTCTAAACACCGATGATGTCAGCACCCTATAAGTACAGCAGGGGAAAAGAAACTTTCCAGTAATGCTAATAGCATGCTCTGCTAATGCATCCGTCTCAAGTGTCATAACATTGTTAGGTAGGGGTTTGAATCCTGCGAATGGCAAGTGTGTGTGTTTGTCTGAGGGGGGTGTGTGTGAGGGAAATGTCCCTTTTGGCAAATAGGATAAGACACTACAGGATGCACATTCCCTTTCTAAACACCGATGATGTCAGCACCCTATAAGTACAGCAGGAGAAAAGAAACCTCCCAGTAATGCGAATAGTGCGCTCTGCTAATGCATCCGTCTCAAGTGTCATAACATAGTAAGGGAGGGGCTTGAATCCTGCGAATGGCAAGTGTGTGTGTTTGTCAGAGGGGGGTGTGTGTGAGGGAAATGTCCCTTTTGGCAAATAGGATAAGACACTACAGATGCACATTCCCTTTCTAAACACCGATGATGTCAGCACCCTATAAGTACAGCAGGAGAAAACAAAACACCCAGTAATGCGAATAGCGCGCTCCACTAATGCATCCGTCTCCAGTGTCATAACATAGTTAGGTAGGGGTTTGAAGCCTGCGAATGGCAAGTGTGTGTGTTTGTCTGAGGGGGGTTAGTGTGTGTGAGGGAAATGTCCCTTTTGGCAAATAGGATAAGACACTACAGGATGCACATTCCCTTTCTAAACACCGATGATGTCAGCACCCTATAAGTACAGCAGGAGAAAAGAAACCTCCCAGTAATGCGAATAGCGCGATCTGCTAATGCGTCCGTCTCAAGTGTCATAACATAGTTAAGTAGGGGTTTGAATCCAGCGAATGGCAAGTGTGTGTGTTTATCTGAGAGGGGTTAGTGTGTGAGGGAAATGTCCCTTTTGGCAACTAGGTGAACAGACTACAGGATGCCCATTCCCTTTTCTAAACACTGATGATGTCAGCACTCTATAAGTATAGCAGGGGAAGAGAAAACCCCCAGTAATGCAAATAGCGTGCTCTGCTAATGCGTCTGTCTCAAGTGTCATAACAGTCAGATAGAGGTTTGAATCCTGCAATTGGCAAGTGTGTGTTTTTGGCTGAGGGGGGTTAGTGTGTGTGAGGACAATGTCCCTTTTGGCAACTAGGTGAACAGACTACAGGATGCACATTCCCCTTCTAAACACTGTTCAGAAGACGGCCATGGCTCTGGCACAAGTTGTCTGTTGCTATGATGCCCCTTTGGAAGATGCTTGTGTCAGCTGGAGAGTCGATTATGGTGGTCAGTTTGCAGTCATCTGCATATTTGGACAGCCACAGTCCATCCGTGTTGGCCTGTACCTCCAATAAATATATACCAAACAAGAGGGTCCCAGGACTGAGCCTTGTGGGACACAACCCGTAACTGTTATGGGGTCTGGCATGGCTCCAGCAATGCTAACCATGTGGGTTCTGTTCTTGAGCCACTGTGCAATCCATCTAGTGACATAGGGGCTTATATTTAAGCTGGTGAGCTTCCCTAGAATGCCCAAGTGGGGTATTGTTGCGGCGTTTGCAAGGTCCAGGTAGGCTGTGTGAACCGGCTTCGGCTCGGCAATGGCCTTGGTGACTGTATCAAAGAAATCAACCGGGTTACACCCGGTAGTGCTGGTGTGCTCTCAGTAGCCCTGAACCAGGCATCTGTTACTGCACAGATATCGATGTTTTCCATGCCAAGGAGTGTTTTGGGTGCATGCATCTGGATGTTTAGACATCTGGCGTTGGGTAGCATTGCTCTTAGTGTCTTATCCCTTGTGATACCTATGAAGGTGGGTTTGTCATTTGAGCCCTGCCTAACATAGGCACTATGGGGGTAGCAAGAGCCTTTGCCAATATCTGAAAGGCCAGAGGTGACAGGTGCAGGCTGTCCCTAGCAAAGCAGGTAGTTCAACAGAAGATGAATGTGTGAAGGTGTAGTGCCTGTGATTAGTTAGCAGTAGCATATATGACTGCTCACGCGGACACATGCCAGGCAGGTCATATGCACTGTGTCACAGGCAATGTACATGTGAACAGGACAAACAGTGACAACCTGTCAAGTGGGACATGGACATACATATAGTAGGCTATGCAGATGGCACTAGGAGTCCACAGAAGCTCTATAACTATGCATTGCAGGTGTGATCAGTATTCCAGGGTAATTGCAAGCAAACATGCATGCAAACAAAGATACAGTAAACAGGGCTCCATGTAGTCCATTGTACAACAAACAAGCTGTACCATTTCCAGTAGGTAACACTGCAAATATGCAGGCACTATGCACATGTACATGGAAATACACGGGTCAGATGGCTAGGGTCCAGTCTCAGTGCACACAAGTGTACAGAACATGCATGTACTGTCAGGATGTACAATAACTGGATAGAAACCCATGTGCTCATACCTGCAGTAATACACATGTCAAATAACAGACACTGAGCCTTCACTCAGTGGTTCCATACTTAGTAGGATGTATGCTCCTGGCCTGCCACCACAGTATCCCTGACATATATGGGGACTCTCCCTCCTGTGACAGTTAGTTATGTATGTTGGGGCTGTCTAGCATGGTATGAGATGTGAGCATGCAGTGCTAGGGTGCTCCTGTGTGTCCTGTACCAGTCGTGTAGTACTGCACACATATCAACATCCTCAAACATCTGCATTGCAGAGTCTAGTGTGGGCAACATGCCACTTGCAATTTACATGTCCATCATTGTGTATTACTACATTCATTACCCTATCCCCTGTGCTACCTATGTATGTAGCCTTCTGTTGACATCATTACCACCAGTATGCCAACATGTGCAGATGATACACTATGGTACTTACCATGGGTGTAGACAACAGGACATGACAATCACACATTTACTGCATCAGGCATGCTGTGATATACCCACAATTAATTCAGCACACAGTACTGTTAACAACATGATACTATTACTACACATCTATGTGGTCACCCTGTGCATCAGCAACATGCTAACCTGTACCTGCACAGTTGTTACAGATTGCAGGAGGTGGCACAGTTTCATCATATGCACAGGGTGTGAACTTGGTATGCCTGAGTCAGCCACCCATACCACCAATTGACATGTATGTGTATGTGTGTTGGTGAGGGACAGCAGTAGAAGGTGTAGCAATGTTGATGCATTGTGTGCGTGTATACGGTAGCCCTAGGTGTTGTCAATTTGCATGTGTGTATGGATGCACACAGTTCCACCTCATGGCTGCCATATACTGGTGTTTGTGGACAGCCACAGACTGTACCTGCCAGGTCATACAGATCAGTGTCTCTGGCCACGGACACGGTACCTGTGCCTTGCAGGGGTGCTACGGACCGTATCCGGTACCAACCCAGACTGGGTACTGTCATCAGAAGCAGGTGTTCCTTGACTGGACACAGATCCCTGTCGGGCCTGGCCAAAGCCACGTGCACGTGGTCTCCTGGGGCGGTCTGATGACAGCACAGACCCAGCATTGCTGGGGCTGCTGCTGGCACTACGGGGGTGGCCGCGGCCCTGTTGTCATCCGCGCCGACTGCCAGCTGCTGCTGTTGCTGGCATACGGCCACGTCGATGCCTCAACCGCCCACCATCACCCTGGCTCATGGACATGTAGTTGTGGATCCGGTCTAATATGTCCCCACAACGTCTGTCTATGACATCGGTGAAATCACGGATGGCAGCCGCAATGTCACGCATACTGTCAGTCATGGCTGTGCGACATGCTGCCAGCTCCCTCAGACCCTGTCTGGTGTACCGCTCCATACGTGACTGTGCCTGCATGACAGTCCGAAACATAGCTGAGGTTGTAGGACCTCTGTGGGCACGCCTGACAGGGGCAGTACGCCCATGGATGCTCCCACGAGAACCCCTGGACATCTGTCTGTGTGGTACCATCTCTGGGCCATGCCCATGGCTGCTGTGTGGGGAGGCATGTGCCACAGATACCACATTACCCTGGTCAATGCCCACTGTATGCTGTCCATCACCTAGGGACAGTGGTGAAAAGGGGTGTATTGGCAGGATAACTGTGCGCATTGATGGGGTCGACAGCTGTGTACTGTCAATCGGCTGACCAATGGCGGACCCTGGCATACCTTCCTGTGCCATTACACCGATGTCATCATTATCAGTACCCACGGCACCTGACTCAAGTTCCCTGCTACATGACACCAGAGCAGCAACAGAACCTGTGGGAAGGAAACAGGAAACACAGTTTACAATGTCTACACATTACCAGCGATGCACACATGCACAGGTGCACACATGCTCACCTGCACACATGCACAGGTGCACACATGCACACATGCACACATGCACACGCACACGTGCACATGCACACATGCACACATGCACACCTGCACACATGCACACATGCACACATGCACACGTGCACACATGCACACATGCACAGGTGCACACCTGCACAGGTGCACACGTGCACACCTGCACAGGTGCACACATGCACACATGCACACATGCACAGGTGCACACATGCACACGTGCACATGTGCACACATGCACACATGCACACATGCACACAGTTTCACACAATTGCACAGTACTCAGTATGCGTGATATCAACACACAGACACAGACACACCTACATGCATACAAAGAGCACTACTAAGTGAGCCAAATAGTACTATTACTATCAACACTATTACAGGAATTGTTAATACACACTCACCAGCATGGATAGGCTGCATTGCAGTTATACCAGAGGGTCCTGCAGACATGAAGAAAATAATGTCAGTGGGCACAACTGTGCCATTGTTACTGAGTATGATACAGGTCAGGAGTACAACAGTCGCCTTTCACAGGTCAGCAGCTAATATTGAGGATATCACACTTGCACATTAAATACTATGGTGACAGCTACAAACCAAGGACACACCTCACACATGCATTAACTACCAGTGTACACAACAGTCAACTATACATATGACATATTACCTGCACGTTCACTGTCTTGCTGCTGTGTGGCTCCAGCCTCCATCATGATGCATGTCTGCTGCTGTTGTTGTTGCTGGTGGACTGGAGCCACTACACTCAGGAGTAGTCCCTCCAGTCTGGTGAGTGGGGGATGTGTAGCCACCCCACCACCTGTGGCGACCTGTTGCCTGTGGATATCTGATGCACGCTGATGGACATGTCTAATTAAATCACTGCAGTGATGTTGTACCTGCTCATATGTCCTATTATGCGTGCCTATATCATTTACCCGACGGACAAGGTCTTGCCACAGTGCAGCCCTCTCCTGCTGATTCTGGCTGGTGTGGGAAAAGAGTATTGCATAGTCCCGCACCAGGCTCTGGTGTATCTCCTCATCTTCAGCTGTGGAGTAGGTGGGGTTCCGCGGGTGGGCCATGTACCTGAGAAAGAAAATAACCTGGTATCAGCAATATATGTCAGCAGACTTTGGCACACATACTACACATGCTACTCGACTGTTATGATACAACATATCTCACATATGTAGCATCTGTCTGTCTATTGGTGGATACACATGTAGATGGCCAGGTATCAGTGCTCGGCCAGCAACTGTGCAACAGTACCTGGCAGACTCCATACGACATACTACCAAACACCAGCAGTCAGAACACCGATTCAGGTCAGAAGCACCTCCTCACTCTGGGGTTTGTATCTAGGTACTGTATGGCCTACATCGGCAACTACTGTGGGCTGACCACACACTGATTGCCCTGGATATACATATCCCACCTCCACCACCAGTACAGATGACTATAGTGCATAACATTACAGATACAAACTTTACACTTTGTAACAGTGATATGGTATCCTTACAGCCCACTGGGCCAGTGGCAGATACAACCCACAATGCTGACCCCTACACAATTGCTTTCTACAGACATCTCCAAGAATGCATGGATCATGCAATCCCATATATGACCAAGACACTCTCCACAAAGGGACAGCATCCTGTCTGGTGGACCCCAGCCATAGACAGATTGTATTACAGAAGATGGAAGCTACTGCAAGACAGAGCATCATTCACTGAAGGGAGGGCATGTCTGAGCAGCACTGGTAAGGATCTATTTCCCATCATACTGACTACATGGGCAACGTTGAGAGGGAAATCAAGAGTGACACTACAGATGACCAGGAGGCCTTCTTCAGTTATGTTAGCAACCTGGTCAGGAGCCATCCTCTATGCCCATAGGTAGTACACAACACATATTTCACTGACACCACAGATATCGACAACATTGTGGTGGACAGGTTCAGTGCAGGTGTCACCCCGCCTCCCCTGTAATAAGGCATAGTTATACCAGCTGACTGTAACCTCCCGTCATCACAGATGTCCAGGTGAGAGACACCCAGGACAGCAGAATACACAACATGGATGGGACCTGATGGTATCCCCAGTTGCATGCTACATAACCTCTGACAGGAGCTAAACACACATATAGAAGTGCTATGTAACACTAGCCTGACTACAGGATATGTACCTGTACACTGGCACAGCAGCAGTGGTTCCACTCCATGAAGGAGGCACCTCACCATACCAATACAATACAACACAATACATTACATTACAATACAATACTATACAATATGCTATTGCCCCTGTGTCTACAGCAGCGAACTGTTCTGCTACCCTGACCATTGTGACACATGTGGTGTGATGGTACCTGCTGCCGTCACATAGTTACACAGGGTGACTCATATGGCATATTACCTATCTGACTAACATTCAGCAGGGGTATGTGTGACATGTACTCATGGGGAGTCTCGCCTTAACACTGTGTGGTTTATTGCAGGGTGTGTCTTATCTGTGAGTAGGAACTCTTACCTCCACATGTGCACACTATTGCAGTGGCACGGACGACACACAGCAGACATTTAGGTTGTGGATGGTGGGAGGTGTTACTATGGTTGTTGGACATCTGTCATGGGTGTGACCTCCATATGTAAATCTGGGAGTGGTAACCTCTATGTGGGTAGCATATGTGTACTCTGTGGTGTTGTCAGTCACTGTGCATTGGTAATGTGTTTGAGTGCGTTGTCACAGTGTTGTACATGTCACTGTGTCCTTCTCCATATCTGTTGCTGTCATGTGAGGTCCATACCATGGCATCCATTATGTGGTGTGGGGGGTACACCGACCTACATGTCCATACCTGACTCACCATGTCTGCGGACACATACCATGTGCAGGTATTCCAGGGATAGTGTGCCACTGTGACTATCATTGGGGCCACTATTGTACACATTTCTGACCCTGCTCACCCCTGACACATGCAGTGGTGGGCGGCCAATCACATATCTGGTGGTTACTGGTGTTGGTGATCTGGAATGTGGTATAATACTCACTCAGACTTTATATACATCTCTCTCTCTCTATATATATATATATATATATATGTATATAGATATATCTATATGTATATATATATATATATATATATATATATATATATATATATATATGTCCGTATACATATACACATATATATATATATATATATATATATTGATGTACATATATTGCTATAGATGTGGAGGGGGAGGCACAGAGGGGGTGTGAGTGACAGAGGGGTGGGAGAGGCTGTGTTGCAGGTCATCATATACAATCATACCTGTAGGTAGTCAGATCAGTCTGTCTATGTATATGTATCTACATATATCTATATCTGCATGTGTGCATTACATAGATATGTTGGTACAATATTCTATCGACATCTGTCTATGTATTCCTACATCTCTCTCTCTATGTATGTATACATATATGCATATCATATATATATATATATATATATATATATATATATATATATATATATATATATATATATATATATATACATATATATATATACACATACATATGTTGACATACATACATATCCATATGTTGGACAGGTATATCAACATATTTGTCTACCATACTGTATACACACTAACATACTGCTAAACATACATAGCTGTGTAACCTAATTTGTACATGGCACTACAACCTACAATCAAACAACATTGATATGTGCACATAGATGCTCTCACATACAAATGTATGTACAGCCTTCACTGATAGTTGCTGTATGTCTACTGCCCTTTACACATCTTCATATACATATGGATACAGACCAATGACACATATGGAGGGTTCACAGTATGTACACCTTTATAGTATTACTTTACATTACCTGTGTTTGTCACAGCTGCTTCTGCTGCTGTCTGGTTCTCTGTCCTGCTGCTCCACTTCCCAGTTGTCAGCTTTCAGGTAGCTGTTGCTGAACAATTCGTTTCTGTCTGCTTAATTGCAGTTTTCTCTCTCTCTCTCTCTCTCTCTCTGTCTCTGTCTGTCTCTCACGTCCTTCTCGGGGTGCAATGAAAGTATTGCATGCGTGGACATGGAGTACAGCATACTTTTGTAGGTATCTGCATATGCCCATGTGATGGCCTCTGCACCAATTGTTAGCCAGCATTTGCTAATTGCATGCAGCCAGTTGTGTACTGATTGCAGTTCTCACTGTGATTTCAGAACAGTGCTATAAAAAGGTGTGTGAGATAGGCGTAGCCCTTTCAGATGTTAAGGGCAGGGACCATGCTGTTATGCTGTGGACAATGTTCTGTGAGTGTAAAGGTTGGTATCTCTCTCATATTTCCAGGTGTGTTGTAGATTAACATTCCTCCATTCATTTCTCCAGTTTCCTGTACTAACTGTGTATGTACACTGACAACTACAACTACTACTATTGTTAATGTGTGTGTGTGTGTGTGTGCTTTCCTTTCACTTTTGCTTGCACTCTGTTGCTAAGGCTTCAATAGTTGCCCTTTACAGTCACTACTTATATGCCTGCTAGGTGTCTTGACTGTAGTGTGCTGCTGTAGCTTTCCTATTTTCCATGTACGTTCACACCTTGGAATGCTTGCTATATCTGCTAGGGTGTTACAGCATGCAGTGTGGTCTGGCCATGGTGTGGGCCTTGACATCTATTAGGGTATTTGAGTATGCTGCTGAGCAGGCCCCAGAGACTTTCAGGTTCATCAGTTATGTGCCTCATGGAATGGTACATATCAGTGGGGTACACCCATTAAAATGTCTGGTATGCTGCAGTTGTGACTGTGGGTTAGCATGAGCATATGTATTACTACACTTTTTCTGCCATGTGAGTGGTGAATACTTTCCGGACTCCATAGTTACCATTGCATGTGTTACACCTTTCTGCCTACTGTTTGTACATTTCACATGGGGTCTGTGGGGCATCCCTGTAAGACATTCACTGTTGCTATGTCTAGGTTCTTAACTATTCAAATATGGTGGTGTTGGACCCGTCATGTGTACAGATATTTGCAGGCTGTCCACATTTCTGCCTCATAATGTGGTCAATATCTCATGCACACCTTTATCTGGCAAGTCAGTCTGGGCTCAAGTCAGAATATGGTGACAAACATTCAAGTTCCAGACTGCATACCCTACCAAACATCCCACAAGGTGTAGACCCTGTTACTTTCTGAACTGTCTGCGTTTGTTGTAACTTTATTTGTAATGTGTCCCTGGTTTTGGGCCTTTGCTCCATATATTTTATTAATTGGTCCGGATGTGTTCCTGTAAGAGGTTGTGGGGTATGGGCAGTGCTCATCCTGCTGTGAGTATGTGTGTGTCTTGCAAGGTGCTATGGTGACATTATTACCTACTAGCTTCCAATTAGCATGGCTGTTTCTGTTCACACACTACTATTATGGAAATCCACCAGTTTTGTTTGTGATTCTAAATGTCATGCTTTGTGTACTACACATCTATATTCCCTTTACATTCATTCCTACTGTTACATGATATATTTACTTTAGCACAATGTTTTTATATAAGAGTCATGGCTTAGTGGTACGTCATGCAGACTATAGTTGCCAAGGTCCTGGGTTCGGGACTCACAGTGGGATTTTATTTTTCTTTTGAACTGAGTACAGGACCTGTCAATCAAAGTGCCTAAGGCACTTTTAAGCAGTTGTAACCGGGTTAGCGCTGGTTTGCGTGGAGCTCACGCATGCGCACTGACGGTTAGCTCCGCGCACACAAGCGCACACCTGATTACAACCACTTAAACGTGCTTACTCTTGCGCACACCCGCTATTTTCCTTGAAAGAAAAGAAAATGGGGAGACAGGAAAGTGGTGAAAAAGGGGTCACAAAGAGGGTAAGACAGTAGGGAAACAAGCTTGGGATGTGCAGGAGGGATGTAGGTAAGGCCCATAGCTGCCCATTTCTTCAGCAGCAACAGCTGTGCATATGTATGTAATTTGGTGTGACATTTGAAACCTTCCACCCCTGAGAGAGGTGTCAGGACAACAATAATACTTGTACAGCCAATTGGAATTGATAGGTTCCATGTCCAGTAGACATGTGTGCGGAATAGGCAGCTATGTATGGGGCGTAATTTTTTTGTGGGTACAGAGTGCCCTTTTTTTTTTTTTTTTTTCAGGTGAGAGTGGTATGTCAGGTGAAGGTAGTCGGTACAGCTGGGGAGGTAGGTTGGGTAGGTTAACAGACAAGACAAACAAGACGATACAGGGGCGTGTATGACACGTGTGGGGGTTACACAATTGACGGGACGGAGGTTTGGATATCCAGAGCCCATGAGCCCACAGATGGCAACAGTGGAACTGATATCCCCACCCATAGGCAGTTGCCACTGTTCCTTCACTGCCCAGGATGGGGCTGTGCTGGGGGCTGTGTAGGCGGGGCAACGGGCATGCCCGTTAGTTGGGCCACCCATGCCTCGAGCTGGCGTAGGGGCTCGAGGACAGAGTCCCGAATCTCCCTACGCACCACAGTCCGGATGCTACGGAGGGTGAGTGGTGGATCTCCTCCGGCCACACTTGCAGAGGGGGCGAGCCCCATCCCCTGCAGCGCTTCCACCCACAGGTGGCACAGGGCCACCGGAGGAGGGTCTGGACTCGGCACTAGTGCCAGGTGCACTCGCCTGCTGAGGTGGGAGAGGTGGGTCCGCTGGAACCCGCCTTCCCTGTCGTTCTATGTTTTGCATTATGTCATGACAGTTTGGGTTAGTGACATATAATACCATTCACAATTAGTTGTAACAGCATGCATTAGTATTCCCATTAACCAAACACCCAGATATTCACACCATTGAACAGCGTGCATAACACATGCATAATTTGAACAGTAATACACAGTCCAACAACATGTAGGGTTGATTGATGGCAACAGGCCATCAGGTGTGGATGTATGAACAGGGCGGATGCATCAACAGACATGCAAATATATATGACCCAACAGGACAGACGTCCAGGGGTGTAATTGTGATTGCACATACCATTTTCACGTGGAATGGGTTATAGGTGGTTAGAGGGTGGGGTAAATAAAGTAATATTAACACCTTTGAATACAAATACATATGCTGTACATTTCTAATAGCTACAGTTATATACACACTACTGTTCTAACTACAGTGTCCTATATGTTAACTACTTAACCTTGCAGATGGGACTGTTACTGCAACATCAATCTACATTTTATTGCTGTTCATACACATTCATATCGAGCTTTGTTCAGATACATCATCCTGTTACCTTTGCTTTATATACTTGTAGACAAGTGTGGATGTTTGGTATATCAGACAATCATCCTATATGCGTATTTCAGACTGGGAGCAACATATCCAGATTTTAGTGTACACATTCCACATGCAGCAACACTTTGAACAGATTTTGCTGTTTGGTTCTGAGTCTCACATGCGTTTAATTCTGTCCTAACTGCAGTATAGTTTATTCAGGGGTTATTACTACTGTATTGCTGTATTCCTGACACTTTCTCACACTCTCTCACTTGCTTTCATGTTACTATTCAGACTGGTACTTCTAGGCTTTATTGACATGTTTTAACAGTAGTTATTACAGTTCTTTCCAGCAGTCTCACTTCTGTCATGTTTCAGTATTTCCACAGGGATATATTTCACACATGTGATTTCATCCTCTTCTGCAGCTGTACTTTACATGCTGCTGCAGGTTGTGTACTATTTTCTTACAGGCAGGGCAGTTTTATTTCAAAATATATGTTGGACAGTGTCATGTTTAGTTTACACTTACAGGCTGGGAACTGTTGTAATCAGGCAATACTTGCATACACTTTCACACTGTTACTTGCAGATTTAATTCCTTCCTGGCTACACTGCACTCTTTTGCTGACTGTCATACATTTATATATCTTTACAGTAACTAGTAGTGGATTACTGACCTGCCTGGTGGCACAACCGCACCAGCCTATCGGCATAGGTTCTGCGGTTCACAGAACGGACACCTGCAGCTGTAATATAAATGAAGTAATATTGGAATACACATCTCCATAATTTCAGGTAGTTTAACTTTCTACATACATAATTAATTGTTACTTACTCAGTGGTGGGGCGTTGGGTGATTGCCGGGCCTCCTGGATCCAAAGGTTCAGTTGGTCCTGCTTGCATCTCTTCAGGTCCGCATGGTGGTGACGGACCTGCTCACCTGTCCTTGGAATTCCTGTGGCACTGGTGAGTTCATGAGCCAACTGGTCCCACGCCTCAGCCCTGTACGCTCCCCAGAGGACCTGGCCCTGCATGAGTTGGGCCTCATGGTTGTGGACTAGGAGCCAGGCCATGTACCTGACTCCTCAACACCCCACCTCTGCGCCGAAAGTTTACTACCCTCTCCTACACCTGACATTCTGCCTGCAGGTCTGTTCTACAATCGTTTATGCTGTGTATTCCCGCCTATGGGGCTTATATAGTCCGTTTTTCCCGCACATATCTGTGATTGGCCATTTTGGAATTGTATCAACTTCAGTAAACCTGCATTGTCATGCTGTAGTTTGTATTCATTCCTATATATGAGCTATTATTGCATTTCTAGGTGCTGCTGTCATGGCTTAGTGGTTCTGTACCTTGACTATGGTGTATAGTATCCTGGGTTCGAACCTGGCCACTTTTTATTTTTCATGACTGTCTAGACATGTTGAGGGGTGTGTCTGTGTAAAGGCAGTTTTGATACAGCTTGCTCAACGTTGCCCGTCGGTTAGCTTCTTTGCGCGGTGTGCAGCTCCGCGCAAACGGGGTACGCTGGTTTAAGCCTCATTTGGCTATCGGCACGCATATTCCGCTCAGCTCAGTTAGGGGCACATATATTTAGCATGGTAAACCACTGCTCAGCTACGGGCACTCATTTTGCACCAGTTAAACCAATGCTTATCTACGGGCACATACACTCACTCTGTTGTACTGTAGCTCAGCTATGGGCACATCTGGCAGTTTATATTCATTTCTTAGCTCACATTTATTCAATATAAATGGGATATTTCATTGCATTTTACATATATTCTGGTTTTATGTGTACATATGTGTCAGGGACTTGTTTCCTGCTTATTTTGCAAAAAAAAAAAATTTGTGTTGTGGGGGTCGAACCATGAATGCCTGCTCTGCAGCCGGCATCTCTACCGCCACGCTATTGCTTCCTGGCTTATTTTGCATATTTAGTTCTTATCTGCTTTCCCATTGTCTGCTAACTGTAGCTGCGCTTACGGCACGCCAGCAAACGAAGCGCACTCACGGTTAAACATCTTTACAATTTAAAAAATATGACATGTTCATTTAGATTGTTTTATGTTTAATAGTCTGTAGGGGCATGTGTTGTGTTGTGTTTATTCACATTTCCGTGGACTCTGTTGTGGGTGTCTACTTTGGGCACTTTTACACTTCTGGGGGCGTGTCCGCTTGCAGGGCTCAGCCTACGGACACGCCCCCTACTGTCTTACACGGACCGTGTTCGACTTAGGTGTGATTCAGCATGCTCTCATGAATATGCAGAGCATGCTGACATCACTCCGTTTAACTGCAGCCTCCGTGTAAGAGTTATAACTCTTACACGGAGGCTTCGTGAATCCTGGGGAATATCTTTTTTGTTAGATTAAAATATATATATTTTTAATTTTAATGAAATAATATTTTACGTGGTCATCTTACTGGCATTTACTAAAGCAGTAAGGTTTGATGTAGTATTTGCTATTACATATGGCTCCATCTAATGTTAACAAACCTAAAAGTTAGCATTCCACTGGAAAAAAAATAGATTTAAAGTAGAATTCAGATCCTGTATTCATGGAAGCAGCAAAGCCTTCAAATTCTCATAGGAGGGGGCTGTGCCCTCTGTCCTACCAGACTAAATGGCATTTTTCCTCTAAAGTAGTCTCATCCAAAATGAGTGTTTTTTTTTTTTTTTAATCAGGAATGGCCACAATAGCAGCTGTTGCTGGCATTATTTCCTTCCACTATATATTGTCCCATGGAGGAAGTGAACTCATGTAAATGAGGCCAAATAAATTAATCTGATTGGGCAAAACAGGTTCTAAGGGAGAGTACATTTAAGCAATAACCGACAATGTGGTGTGGTATATTAAAGATTTTTCCATGGTTGGTGTGGTTTAATCATGAGGGCTAAACCCGAGTAATTAAATAAAGCCAACCGTGGGTAAATTTCAGTACACCACAACCACGGAGTCAGTTATTGCTATTATACAATATTATTTAAGAAAAAAATACTTACTTTTCTTAAATAATGTCTTTGTATAACAGTGTATTACTGTTCTTCTGTGGCTGGTGGTATACTACTGCGTTGTTCTGATGTACTGCGCATGCATATGGGACTTGCGTTCCCATGCATACCCAGTACATCAGTGCTTTGAAAAGGAAGCAGTGGAGAAAAGAAAGTCTCCATTGCTCCAGTTTTGTTTTCCTTTTTCTTTTTTTTTCTTTTTTGTTATTAAAAAAAAAGTTTGGGCTACTTTCAGGGTAGGAGAGAGAGACAGAATGGAGGAAATGCAAAGAAAATCAGGTACGTGTCTTAAGTTTTAAATAATGTACTTGATTTTCTTTGTATTTCCTCCATGCTGCCTTTCAGGTATGTCTGGAGTACGGACGATATATATATATATATATATATATATATATATATATATATATATATATATTTTTTTTATTTTTGTTGAAAAAAAAAAAAATTGGTATATACGAATGGAAAGAAGTCCAGGTGACCAGACCTTTTTCCGTTGGTATATTGTGGGATGGCCAATCAGCATGCACGTTTTTGAATATTAATGGCCAGTCATTGTATATTGCTATATAACTCCCTGCTTGAACAATTGCAAAAAATCAGGATGCATACATCTCAACTGCACAGATTTTCACAGAATGGCCAGATTTTTGCCTCATATTTTTGGTCCATTTCTGATAAAATTATCTTTTTTGGTAAATTACTGGCAAATCATTGACGGTTGAAGTCAGAAAATAATGACAGACATTTGAGTTTCAGACTTTATACCCTTCAGAAAATTCATGCTAATGCAAAACCTGCTGTTCTATCAAATTTCTAAGTTTTTAAGAACAATATTTAAAAAGTGTCTCTATTTTTGGCCCTTTGTCCTGCCATTATTATTGGCTTTGTCCTGATTTCTTGCTCTAAGAGGTTGAGACGTATGTTAGGACCTCACACTAATTTATTGCATGCCATCTATTTAATTCTACAATCACTGTTTGAAAAAAATCTCCCTATGCTACAAAATGTCCTGTTGTACACGTAGTATATATATGTACTGTGCCACTGAAATATACAGAATAAATCTAACTTATCTAACTATTTCCATATATGAAACTAAACCTCACTGAAAGTCTTGGTTTGTCCGGCATTTCTGAATAGCAATTCTCCTTCAGTACTTTTAATTAATATTGTTGAGAATGACATACTAAATAAATTAAAGTCACCTTTTATATGTTCTGAATAGACCAACCTGAAGCTCCCACTTTTGATTTACTGACTACACCTTCTAGAGCTAACTGTTTAGCTGCAGCTAACATTATAGTTGTGATGAGATGTTATCTCAGTCTAGCAGATACTGAACTAAACTGGAACTCATATATGTTCACTTCTTGCAAGTCAGAGCTGGTATCTAGAAACAGAGACATTTATTTCTTAATTTTAATACAGAGAACACAAAATTGTGTATAACAGCAATAACCTATGCCGGGAGAATTAGGACACTGGATTATTTAGTCTCTTCTGGCCACAGCACTTGCCATACAAGAGTAAACCTCCTGATAATTCTGGCCACAGCACTTGCCATACAAGAGTAAACCTCCTGATAACCTACATCAGGAATTGCTGCTTTGATCACACTGTCTCATGTCTTCCAAAGTCCAAGAAGGAGCCAAATGTCTTGACCAGCCATTAGTGATAGTATAACACTAGGTGTAGGGGTTATTCATATTCAGAAATGTGCACTCTGATTGGACAGCCCAGTCAGTGTGCCCATTATAAATCCAGTATATGCCAACAGAAATACGTCCAGCTAGACTAGTCATACTCTTCAGAATGTTGCAGAACTTCCTTTTTTCTGCATATTTTTGCACACTGACCCAATCTTTACAGTTACTCAGTACTGTCAGGCACATTTCATACTTCCTTTCATTCAGAAAATGGAGATACATGCAAAACCTCACCATCTATTAACTCTTAAAGTATGTCAGAGTAAGATTTAAAAACAATGTCTGATTCTGACCCTTTTCCAAAGCTAAAACTTGAGCAAAGAAATGTTGTCTAAGTAATTTAATATTCAAATGTGCATACTGATTGGACAGACCAATCAACATGCTTGTTGAGTATCAACATTCCCCACCAGAAATTTTGTTAACTGCTTATTGGAATAGAATAAGACACTTGGAAAACTCAAGGATTGCGATGCCGCAAGGTAAGTGCTTCAACAAGTGGCCCCCGAGCATTCCTCACAAGTTTTACAGACATGTCTGTTATTATTTGCTGACTTCATTCCTCAGATTTGCCAGAAACCCGCAGCTTTAGGAAGAAAAAAAACAAAACGTGTGCGGCAAACATTTGCACATTCTGAGAAAATGTAGGCATGTAGCAATTACACTGGCCATGTAGAGTTTGCACAGAAAATACATAAGCGTAGAGGAAAGTATTCTGTATTTGTCTGCATGTAAGAAGAGCATGCACACTTCATATCTGGCATGACCCATACTATCAGCAGCCAATGGAAGAATGCTATTCTTTATAAAAGGGAAGACTTTTTCTTAAATAATATCATTGTATAATAGCAATAATCAACTCATGAGTGTGGGTAATTCAGAACTGACTGATGGTTGGCTTTGTTTAATCACTTGGGCTTTGTTCTTGTGATCAAACTATACCAGTCATGGGTAAATCCTATATTACCCATACCCCTTCCTACTCAACTGAAGAAACTACTGGAAACTTCAACAAAGGGAGGGTATCAGAGAGAGAGAGAGTGAGAGTCTCCTACATCTATTAGCTAAAGTGATCTTATCTGGACTAATCCTTTATACTCTTCATTAGTCCTGTCACCTTCTGGGTCACAGGTGGGATACCAGACTTTATTTGACCCCACTGGATTACCTTTGTTTTCAGCTGTGGATTATTGCTAAAATATGCCGAAATGTTGTGCTATATATTTCAAGCAGTGACGCACAGATTTTTCTAAGCCTTTTTTAAACATACCGATGTCATTGTTCAATAACATCACAGCAGTTGTGATTAATCATATGATCAGGGATGACAATAACAGGTAGCCGAACCGGATCAAGAATAACTTGCTATTACTTTCAAAAATATGTCATAATATTTAAGTGCGTTTCTGCTTTGACCACTGCATTATGAGTTCAGATGTGCTGCAGATGTCAAACAGCTGTTTCTTGGATATGTATGTTGTTAGTGGTTTTAGAGTTTAAGCTATCGTTCTTTGCTGCTGCTACTGCATTTTTAATACTTTTAGTGTATTTCTATGGTCACGTGCAGTAGGAGGCTGTGGTGGATGTCTTATAACAAGTGACATGTTTGAAGTATGTGGTTTCTAGAAACCACATCCAATAAATGCCATTGGTTTCTAAATAATGAAGTGAAATCACAGCATACAAGATTATTTGGCATTTACTTCTTGAAAGCCGAAGCCAGTGTCCTAGGTCTCTGGCTGACCATGTTTGCAGATGTCATAGAAATCCCCCCAAGACATTAACATCTTACAAGGAGGACTAATATTGACAAATGACTGGTACCAAAGTCACATCTTAAAACTCAAATCCAGGAAATGCATAATAGTACCCTTTGGAAAGTCACAGTAGTCAGGGATTTGAGGTCATACATGGACAGTAACCTGCCTTTCTACCAATATGTATCTAAGGTAGTAATGAAGTAATTTTATGTTGTTCAACATATAAGCAAGGGCATGGCATCCAGGTCCAAAGAGATGATCATTCCTCTGTATTCGGCCCTCATCAGGCCCATCATTAAGTACATTACCTCCTTTGGTGTGTACCTGACCAGGCACATGTAGCAAATGGAATATTCACAGAAGTTTCTAACAAAGATATTGGGTGTAAACAACATGTCCTATGCAGATAGCCTCAAAGCTGTATCTCTATACTTGGTTTTCTATAGACTGCTGAGAAGCGATCTGTACCTAGCATACAAGAAATCCATAGATCCCATTCTGATGGACCTTTTGCACATCCACAAAACCAATAGCATCAGAACTACTTGATCTAGGGACTTGAACCTTGCTTGAACATAAATAGGACATGTTGGAAGGACAGGTATGTGTGTCAGAGAATCCTCCATCTTCTGGATCAGGCTCTCTATCCATGTGAAACAGAATTCTTCCCAAACCCTATTCAAGCATATCCTGGACCAGTGGATGGGAAATTGAAAATTCACTCCTGGTCTCATACCTATGCCTCTAATAGATAGAGACAGTCTGTAAATCATACTCTAGTTTACATATACCCCTAAAAATAACTTCTAATGCTCAAAAAACTCAGTGCATACATTTAGAATGCATGGTTAGGCTTATGAAAGTCTCAGTGATCATTAGCCTAGCATACAGCTAAGAACCTAATACCCAGTGGAAATAGACTATAAAGCTATGGGCCTGTGTGTGTGTGCTGGTGTTTTTTCTTGGATGTATTATTGAGAAGTACAGTGAATCAGTTACTGACCCTCATGTTTTTCCAGCAAACAGAAGCGAATACACGTAATAGTTGTGTTTGTATGACATTCATGTCTAGTGAAGACATTATTCATTCGCAACATTGTTGTAATTGATTGAAATCATTCAAAGGCCATAGGTTTGATGGTGAGAAGGTTTTTTCTAAAGACCATTAATGACTGACTTATGATAGTCAAGGCAAACTTATTCCATGATTGCTGAAGGTGTTGTGTAATGTATCTGTCATTATTTTAATTACTTATGTTTCTTTTAAGTATTAGATTTCTCAGCCTAGTCATAGCTCTCCAGTGATTCAGTTTTTAAGTATACACTTTTAGCAAACACAAACAAGGAGGAGACATGGAGTTCTCCCAATATTCACTGAGTCAGGTTTTGTTGGATTGTGATAGTCAATGGGGCTGTTGATCACAATCAGTTTGAAAATAGTGAATGTAGTCCACACGATATGGAAGTGCACCCAAGCTCCTGATACAATAGTGCACATAGGCTCCTGATAAAATCGGTGAGTGAATCCTATATCTGAATGTCCTACAAGAATCATTTAAGAGAGTAATAGACCTTGTGAGTAACTCAGTGGGGAATGCAATCACAATTCCCATTCATGGTTTATTGTATCACCATATAGAAGAAAAAATGTGACTCTGCTAAAATAGTTTAATTTTTCAAAGCAGTGACATAAAGCTGTTAAAACATTGACTTGTTTGCTTATTGAATTATATAACTAGTGTTATTTTTCTATTTAATTTGAAGTTTTTGATGCGTGAAAGGTTACTCATTATTCATGCATTTGATTGTTTTATTTTGTGTGACTGAACAGTTTTATCTGAGTTAATAGTTAATAGTTTCCTTTTCAACAATGTCTTTATTCCACACAGTTTACTGTTACTGATGCAGTTTTGTTAGTGAATACTCTATTATGCAATCCAGATGTGTGGACACAGGTCCCTCTGTGTACATATCAGCATAGTCGGCAAGTTCATACTGTGGATGGATGCACCTCTACCTTCCTTCAAGAGCTAAATAAAAATGTTACAGATGTAAGGAATCTTGAAATTCCAGGCTAGCCTACCTACTTGCCCATTTATAAGTGCATTGAGCTGCACTCCTGAGTACTGAAGCAATTTTCAAAATAACTTTAAAATAAAAAATATAGTGGTACAGGACAGAAACTTTTGGAGTCATAAGGGTTTAAAGAAATATTATATTTTAAATTCAGCTTAATAACTATTGAGGAAATGTGGAACATGCAACTGGAGCATAAGTAAAGCATAAATAAGGCATGTCCCTTATAGTGTGAATTATCCTGCATTCACAAGCCAAGTGTTTTAAACTTTATTATTCTACAAGATAACGTATGATGTGACCAACATCCATCTTTTTGGGGAAGAAAGGAGTGATACAGCTTTGCTTACTTGCCTCTCTCCATGGAGACAGGGACAATGGGTTTTTGGAAGGTGTGTCTTTGTACCACTGGTGAACACCAGGACTAAGAAAGGCAACCTTGGTTGCAATCAGGAAAGTCTGGGCGATATAGACATTCTAGACCTTGGGCAAGAACACATCTAAGGCTATGCATCATTACTCAACCAGCCTAAAGAAGTGCTGTTAGCATGCAGAATGTGTAGAACCATACCCACTGAAACCTGCCTCCATACCTCTCAACTATGTAGATTTTTGCAGAATGTCCAGATTTTTGCCTCATATTTTTGTCCTATTCCTCATAAAATTTGTGGTTTTCTTGCAAATCATTGAACATTGAAGTCACCGAATAATACTAAATAATGACAGACATTTGAGTTTTATACTTTATACCCTTCAGTAAAAACTAAATGAAAACTCCAGCCAAGCTAGAACTTCCACTGAGTGACCTCTCAAACCTCTTTTATTAGATGCATATGGGATATATGCATGGCTATTTATTTTAAGTTGTTTAATGGACAATTTCAGGCCAGTAAAGCCAAACCCCACTAACTGTGGACTTGCATGTTTCAACCTTGTTATGACTTCATCGGTATAGCACAAGTGGACTGTTTGACTAAGCATTCGAAACACAGGGCTGTTATACCCAGCTGATGTCCATTACCATTAGGGTGACTGCAAAATATCCCAACTAACAAACCAAAACAATGAGTGAGAAGGTCACACAGAAAAAACAATCAGTAAAAACTAAATGAAAACTCCAGCCAAGCTAGAACTTCCACTGAGTGACCTCTCAAACCTCTATTAGAGGCATATGGGATATAAGCAAATGACCCTTCAGAAAATACTTAATTCAAAACCTATTATTCTAGCAACTTTCTAAGTGTATAGGAGCAATATTTAAATTCTGGTCCTATTTTTAGGCCTTTGTCCCCCATTCTTTCTGGCTTTGTCCAGATTTCTTGCACTGACAGATTGAGGGGTATGCCTGCCTCTGACATCAGCAGTGGTAACATCCACAGTCACTCACCTCACAAACATGCCTGCCATTGTTAGTATGGGAAGTCAGTGACCTTAGCCCAAGCATGAAATATCTAGGTAACATTACTGAAAATGTGTCCATGACATTGAAGACAGTTGGGGATCAAGGGAACCAGACTGAAGCAGGGTGATCTTGCAAGATTCAGCTTATGACCCACAGAAAAAAGCCTTATTTTTACATACCTTCAGTGTGCTCTAAAGCCTCTATTTGCTGCTTATTCTTCTACATAACATTATTATTTTGAATAACATTATGCTTCTGCATAAATTAGAATGGACTCAGTTAATTCCAAATGCATGCCATTAGCCAGTGGGTTTGTAAATATCATGTGTAGAGTCCTATAGAGGATTATGCGTCATTTCTTGTTCATGGTCCTGGGAATAGCATTATTCATAAAAGTAAATAGTGCCCACTGTCACATCATGTACTCCTGAATGCATGCCAAAGCTACCATGGCAAAGTCTGAAGCACAATGAGCCACAGTGGTATTAGACCTGTTCATTAGTAACATCACTCCTAGTGAAAAGTGCCAGATGATTTGAGACCATGATGGCGACTATCTTCTCTGATACATTGGGTATGTCTGCTTTTAGTTGGTGAAGACAAGCTATTGTTGCTATATTATCAGAGTCCAACTTGGAATGGGTACTTCAGGGCCAGATGAGACTATTATCATAGCCATAGCTGAAGACCCCAGGACCTTTCAGCTGTTGCATTCTGTTGTGGGATGTCTAACTGTCCTGCTTGCATGATCTGCTTAAGGATCTAGAATATTGATTCAACCATCAGGCACAGCCATCTAAGTTATGAATAAGCCAGGAGCAGGTAAACTGTCAGGATGTAATTATATAACATATGGATAACTTGGAATACTCCCAAAGATGTGTTAACTCTATTCCATTCATCAGTTGCTAATTGCAGTACTGTTATAATCACGTCGCATCTCATATTACTGCTTAGCTTGGTGATAATGTCAGAGGGAGATTGCACCTGTTAGTGAGTTTGTGAGCTACTCCGTAGGTGAGTCATGAAAATTCTCTCTCCATTGTTCCTGCATGCTGAGCAGCTTTTATTTATACAATTATTTTTGTGGTCTTCTTTGGAACACAGCCTATTTGTTGGATGTGGGGGTGATATACTGTTGGGTGGGTGGCATGACCTTGGTCTGGGTTTACTTTCATGTGACCAGAATGTGGTTATGACTATATAACTTGACTAGTTCATTATAGGATGGTTTGATATGTTCATGACCTCATGTTGCTATCAGGCTTCATTTCATGTGCAACACAGCAGGCTGCCATTGTTCTTATACCCTTCCTTTGTATGTTTGCTGCAGCCAGTCCACACATTTGTGCCAATAAAGTGAAGCCCCAGGGGACTCCTTTACTCTCTTTATTGGTCTTTGTGTATCACATACACTGGTGATCACATTCATTTGTGTGTTTCCTTTATAACTGACAGATGCACAATAGAGTAGGCAGACGTTATCCATGTTTAGGAGACTTTCAGTGAATTGCTTAGGGTGTAGTTGGCCTGTTGTATGAAATGTCAGCCATGTACCAGTCCTACAGATTGTGTTTGCGTATGAGCTGCCAGAATACTGCAAAAAAAAAAACTTTCTGACAACTAAGATTAAGAAGGAATTTATATAACTACCTAAATGGCAAATCACTATCTCACTGCTGACACATAAATCAATAGAGATGCTGTCATTAATTATAAAACTACTGCCTGCATTTGTTTACTGTGAGAGGCTTGCATACAATTAAGTGCAATTATAAACTTTCTGGATCATTACATGGGTTTATATAATATTAGCTTTAAGTATTAAGTGCTCAGTAGAATACTTCACTTAGTTCCTTTTCAAATGTTTTATGACAACTTGTAGTCACTACTATCACACTTCTTAAGTATTGACTAAGTTAGTCTTCTTTCAGTCCATGGAATCATCAAAAGTATTCACCAGCACCACAATTCAAAATCGTTGGTTTTCTGACACACAACTTTACTTATGGTATGGTTTTGAGCCAGTCACTTATTCCATAATTGGTTCTAACTGTTGTTTCTTGTTTTACATGAATACTCTTCGGGAGGCAAATAAAGTGAGCCAGTATCCTCATTTATTTAGGAACTTTCCTCAGTTTGTTCTTGTCCACACAGTCAAAGGCTTTAGAGTAGTGACTAAAACAAAAGCATTGTGCCTTTTCAGTCTAGCTCTGAGCACGTCTATCCCTTGTGAGCTAAAACAGAGCTTGTACCTGATCTAGACCTGGTTTTCATGTGAGGTTCCCATCCTCCTACCTCTCCTTTTCCATTGCCATTATCACTCATTACTCTTTAATTCTGGTTTTCCTCACTATACAGGCTACTGGCACAGGTAACATAAATGCTACAACCACTTCTTGGTCCTGGAATCTGTCTGCAACATTCCTGGCCATGTTTCCTTCCACCTCAGCAATGTGCTGTGAGAGGTCATTGGTGGCACCATGCATCACAAATATGGTCCACCCCCCAGAGCACTTTGGATACCTCCTACCATGTCCAAGCCCTGACCCCAGTTTCATTGTAATCCAGTCTTCCTTTATCTAGATTCTTGATCCGTGTGTTGACTGAGTCTGTGATTACAAAACCCACTCATAAGTCCTCATGCAGGCTCTCACCTCCTTTATGTCCTGCCTCATACCACTTATCTTATTTGCAACCTTTTCTCCTTTGCTTCCATCATGTCATTCTGTGCTGGTTGCCTTATTCATTCTTCTGCAATTTTTTCCTTTCCCATTCCTGCTGTACCTTCCTTATAAAATGCTGTCCAGCTTTCTCCCCTTACTGTCTGATAAATTAGTGTGTCTCCCTTCCTGATTCCTTTCAGGTCTCCTTGTTGTACTGGTTCCTTCATGACTACTTCTGGTTCTATCTGCCTTTCATTCATCATTGCTTTCTACACCTGCCCCCCCCCCCACAACCTTTGCATCCTCGTGTGTGTACTTTCTTTTATAGCTGCACCTCCCACTTTCTCACTATGCTTTTTTCTGTGCTGCACCACTTACCTAATGACCTCTGTCCACAAATACATTCATCCATCTACCCATACATACAACAAATATTTCAGACATGGGCAGTAATGCTCTTCGAGCCTGCTAATATACCACAAACCCACCTCTGTCTATTTATATTCCTTTTACTTTTCTCTACCACATCCTGTTGCCTCCTTAACCAGATCCCACTCTGAACTTCTTACCTTACTAGATGACTAGCTGATTCACTACCTTTGTTAGCATTAATATTTTTTTCCTAAAGCACCTTCAGATTCTCTTGAAACTGCACATCCTCTGCTATTCCAGCATGCCCTTAACCAAACAACTGGTATGCAAAATGAATACATCACTGATGGCTTTTCCAGTGTTGTCCACCTTGTCTTGCACGTTTCAGGCTGCCACATTCTGGAATCCATGTATTTATTGTTTACTTGATTTAGATTGAAGTATTTCAGTGTGTTCCTCTTTTTCAGAAGTATAGCAGTTTTATTGTTTGTGTAGCAGAGGTATGAGGGTGTAGTCTCCTCATGTTGCTTGGGTGCAGGAGTGGAGCCCCCTATTCAACAAAAAAAAGTATAACAGTGAAGTTTGGAGTTCCTGCCTCATGCCACTTCTCCTCCAAAGCCTTGTCTATGTTGCACTTTAATTTCTGCAGTATTGGGATTAGTACTGCATTTTATTTTTTGAAGTGTTAGAACGGAGAGTGTCAAGTCTTACACTACTAAAAAGGAGGCCTCAAGGGTTTACCAAGGTTACCACTGCAAGTCTACTAGAATCACCAATGAAACTAAAAACTAAGAGTCACGTCATAAGTTGCAGTGCTGCCAACTCTGTCAGCTATAGTTCAGATGACACAGGAGTGTATGGGAAACCAGGCTGCATCACATATGTGGGGATCTGAAAAAGGCTAAAGGCACCAAATATTTATAGGCAGAAGTACATACATTACATCCTCCTTTCAAGAAACAAATTTTCCATTATCCTTCCAGATATTTAAATAGTACTATATAAACATATATTTAATTGATGCAATTTAATAGGAGTAAAATAAGAAGTATCACTTCAAAGAATTTTCTTGACCAATATTATAAATAGTAGCAGGCTTTTTTATATTATAAAGTCGCTACATCCTTTTCAGAATAATTGACATTTCAACTACATTTCAGTTCTTGCTTTCCATTTCATTTCATGAACTGTCTGCACGTCTAGATGGTTTCTGAAGTTACTAATTTAGAAACTCTGTAATATATATAAAACGCAAAGGAACTTCCAGGGGCAAGAAATCAAGAACCAAAATGAAATTCGGCAGTGCCACAAGCCACATGGCCCAACTCTCACGGATTATACAAAGCAGTGAAATGCATAAAGAACTTTATTAAGGTTTGCTTTCATCAAAGAAATCAGGATTTCATCAGAACTGATTTTACAAGATGTCACAGGTTTAAATAACCCACTTAATAGTCATATGACTAAAACATTACCTACATAAAGTGCACTTGGCCATTAAGATAAAAAAAGAAATAAAAATTCAGTTGTTTATAATACAAATAAAACACTTAAGCAAAAAAGTGGCATTCCAATAGAAAATATGTTTTTGTTAACAACTCATCATTCCAAAAAAACTTAACAATTAAAAATAGCTAAGTATTCATAATACACACTTATATTAGAGAAGTTTCATGTTTGTTGAAGTTCATAATCTGTAATTTGTCAGAGTAATTTTAATACACTATTAGTAGATATGGTGTCTATTCACTCTTACTTGTGGCTAACCCTATTCCTACCCCTTTAACTTATACATTATATTACTAAAAACACTTTCCTTAACAGTAACACTACTCAGATGCTGATTGATCTAGGTTTTGTAGCTGCGTATACTGACAGCGGGATAGAACTTTTCAATGTTTTATGATTCGCTGTTTTTAGTGAATGTGCATTTGCTCTTTTTATATATGTGTGTGTGTGTGTGTGTGTGTGTGTGTGTGTGTGTGTGTGTGTGTGTGTGTGTGTGTGTGTGTGTGTGTGTGTGTGTATTTATAAAGCAGAAAATGGCATTTATTCTAATGTACAGCACCTAAAAAGTACAACATACCAAGGTTTCAACCCCCTTCAAACAGCTTCTTCAGTACACTAAAACTAAGAGACCGAATCAGTTTTTAAATACTAGTCATGACTGGTCATGTGGTTCAGAACTGCAAATCATACAGCAAGTATAGGGCTGATCAAATGTAATAAAGTGAAAACAAAAAGTTATAAAAGATATGACTGGAAAGGTTACTTACTTTTTTTCTAGACAACACAACATCAAATGCATTCACTACAGCAAGCATTCTGGTAGCATCTGCAAGAACCAAAACACACATACATGTAAGCAGTAATGCTTCTCCACCTCCATTATTTGTCTTCAGTTAGTTTAGCAGATGGTATGCTTGTTGCCCTTATTGTGTTCTATAATCCGTTTTAAGTGTTCGTTTTTAGTTTAATATGTGTTTATATTCATGCGATGTTTTACTACTGTTTAGTGTATCTTGAAATTTGCCTTACAGGCCAAACAATGTCTGCCAGAACCTTTCTAATATATGTGTGCGTATGTGTGTGTGTGTGTGTGTGTGCGTGTGTGTGTGTGTGTGTGTGTGTGTGTGTGTGTGTGTGTGTGTGTGTGTGTGTGTGTGTGTGTGTGTGTGGGGGTGTGTGTAGGGTTGCCAGCTTTCTTTGGGGCTAAAACCGGACTATGGTCACGCCCCTCGCATCACCCATAACCCCACCCATTCCCACCCCCTCTCCCACACATGCCCCACCCATTTTGTGACATCACCGTGACATCAGCTAATGAGAACGCCCTCTTTTTCTGTTCCAGATGCCTGCAGAGCCGTATGGTGAACAATCTACTCCTATTGATGTATTGAGAATAGGGGCACAGTAAGCAATGTTATCTTTACTTCAGCATTAACACTCCGTACCAGATGGTACAATTTTTCCCAATGCGCGCACACACACACACACACACACACACACACACACACACACACACACACACACACACACACACACCGGAATTAGATATTTCTGAATGAAGTCATGAAATTTGTCATTTAAAAGTATAAGTAAGACTCTTGAGTAGATTAAATGTAACAGTTGCTTCTGCGGAATCGTATGCTGCATCATTTTATAGAATTGTTTGAATTTAATACAGAAAAAGAAAAAAAAATAGATGGGTAGAACAGAGATATTAGGTGTATTTAAACAAAATTAAGGCAAAAGCATGCCAGCAATGCAGAAACAATGTAAGAAAGTTAAAGTCTTATGTAATTTACAATGCATGGCATGGTAATACTGAAAAGTGCTAGTGGATATAATGCACATTATGATCAAGATGATTTTGTCTAACGTTTAGTTTGTTACACTTTTTCCATTTTGTGATTTATGTTTAACAAAAATTATCGCTAGTCATAATACTATATGCATTGTATACAATATCATCAACAGCAGAAAATAGTACAAAAGGACGCCAAAAGGGCGAAGGAGAGTGGATACTCAAGAATGTAATTTTATCTAGGAGAGTATCAGGGACCTAATATTGACTAGAAAGAATTGCTTCATTTCCACTTTGAATTTTGATAGGTTTATAGTTTAGCCAATTATTCCTTGTGAGACTTAAAACCCTGCACCTTGTGTTTTGACTTACATATTTTTTAAGCAGATTATTGAATATTGAATATATACAAAAATATGGCATACTAATAACCTTGTCAAAAAGACCAAATGAATCTGATTGCAAGTAAACAGCAAAAGTAAACTTAAAATTGTAGATATTGTAGCGTTTCATTAAGAAACTTTAGAATTAGACTGACAAACTCAGAAATTGAATGTTAGCAAAAGTATGCTTGTGTTCATTTCTGCATTAAATAAACTGTACTTGAGAGACTCTCTATAGTGAGCTTCTCTTGCCACAAATTTATTTCATGTCCTGGGTTGTCTACACATGCTGCTTTACTATTGGCATTACCAGCATTAATCTGTCCTACAAACTAATACAGTGCTCAAAAACACTTTTAAATGGTGTTATTTTCCTCTTCAAAAATTTCTTTAATGATTTCAAGCAGTCTTCTCAGATGTTTCCTATATGGGCTAAGCACAGCTGAAACTTGTGGCACCTCTCTGATTACAAGGAGTGGGGTAACTGGCCCTATTATTTTCTACCTACAAATCAAATGCGCTACCAATTGAGCACTGAGAGTGACTGTCCAGTACCTAGAAATAAACCAGTAGCAATCTCAGGACAATGTTCATACCTTTTAGTTCAAGAAAAGGGAACATCTCCATTGGAGTGACAAAAAAGTAAGCTGATTTTGTTGCTGAAGGTGAAGATTTTCATCCAAAACACATAATGTGTCACATGTGAAAATTATGGTCCTCCGTACTGTTAACCTCCCCCTTAAATAGGACTGTACTTTGTCACTGTTCAAAGACCAAATATTTACATAGGACATTCCTTACTTTTGCAAGTTTTGTTGACAGATTTTACTTCCCCTTCAGTCTCTTGTATGAATTTTTCTTACCCTCAAAAGTCACAATCGGAGTTCCATGCTTCTTAAAACCTTGTACACCAAGAAATAGCAAATCTGATTTATTCTGCTTAACTATAATCTAAGGCAGTGCTTAGAAAGATATCTTATCCTGAGCACATAACATGAAAACTGAGGAAGAAGCAGAAACAGATTTGATTTGTGTGTGAGGGCAGTTAGGGAATCCTGTACCACTTCTACTACTCAATGTTCTACTGACTGCATTAGAGAAAGGTTTCTATTTGCAATTGATAATTGCTAGTGTGACAGTCAAAACAAATTGTGATGTACTTTTAAACTGCTGACAATGAGGCATACAGTTGACTTTTGTATAATGCTGTTTCTCATGTTTATTGTTTACAAAAATCCTATGTCAAACTACTCTAATTTACACAGAAAAATCAGGGTTTGGAGTATGTAGAATACTGCAAGTTATCCTTAAATCCTTGTATGAACACACTACAAAAATGTACAATCTTGATTGGTTGTACTTTCACTTAACCCTTAAGAGTATTATTGCTCAAAAGGCAAACAACTTTGTACATTGTTTGGCTAAGAAGAAGCAGAACTGCATAAATAAGCAATGCTTTCTTTTTTTAGTAATGTACAAATCTTCAAACTCACTCCAAGGTGGCACAGTCTGTTTGGAGTTAAAGATACTAAGGAACTTAAACAAAAAAAAAAAAAAAAAAAAGCAGGCATTTAGGAACCCATCAATAAGACCACATGACGTAAATGACACAGCCAGTAAAATTTTGTACCGGTAACCGGAAGAATAAGAGGCTTCATGACAGCTGAATTAACAAAAGAATAAGTCTGGACTCGAAACAATTGGCACCACATACTAATTAATGTAATGTAAAATAATAAATCGAACGCTGCTCCAAGTCGACAAAGAGTGTTTTATTCAATCCCGTAAGTGCTAGCTATCAGAAATTAAAGTGTTTCCACACCACAGATTGAATAAAACACTGTGTGTGAACACACGGAGCAGGCGCAGCGTATGTCAGCACAAAACGTCAGCATACCCCCTCACCCAGCAACTCTTACCTGGAAGCAGCAAAAACACTTGGACAATTCAGACAGCATATGTAACTAAACTCTCCATGATGAGATGAAAGCTGTACTGTCCTTTATTTTAAAATTGCGCGGGCGGCAGGAACACACACACAAAGACGTACTGGACCATACCATAGCATCGTTTTGCAGCTGTAAAAGTGTGTGGGGGGGTGCTCCTCCCCCTCGCTCTATGGTTTCGGCGCCTATGTAACAGTGGCACTATGGCACAAAACCCAGACTTTTGAATGTCCGGTTTTAAATGAAATTTCTAACTGGACATTTTGTCAGAAAACCGGACAGTCCGGTCAAAAAACGGACAGCTGGCAACCCTAGGTGTGTGTGTGTAATTTAACACATAGGTTACAGTGTCTGTTTTCTGTTGCTATGAGGACTAGTGTTTTTGCTTATTGTTCTCACTTCCTGCCCCTTTCGACACTTCATGTTTGTCAGGTTTATGCTTTGCATTTTATCAAGATGTTATTTTTATCTTTTATTTATACCTGATCAGGTAATGTTTTTTTTTAATTTGAGTTTTTGTGCTTTTATTACTGCAAAGTGTGCTTAATTTTCAGCAAAGAATATATAATTTGCTGTACAAACCACAAAATAAATCTTCAGAACATCAAGTGGTCATATAACCAAGGAAACACAGCAGAACAAAACAAACCAATGCGTGTCTATAATTCTGTTTTATTCTGATGAAGTCTTGTGCTTTTCTGGATAAAAGCGCTTAATGTATCGGCTTGTTTTGTTTTGCTGTGTTTCCTTGGTTATTTGACCATCTGATGAGTGATTATTTTGTGCTTCATTTTTGTCAAAATCCTGATTAATGTTTTGTTCTTCTAATCATTATTATTATTATCATTATTTACTGTGGTGGTGGTGTTGCGGTAGCGTTGTCGCCTCACAGTAAGATGTCCTGTTCGATTCTCAGCTAAAGCATCTTCTGTGTGGAGACATGCGTGAATGGGCGTACCTTTGTTGAAGGTTGTGCGTCAGGCCTGGCAAGCCGGTATGTAAAAATCTACTGCCAATCATTAGCGGACCAGAGTTCCGCTGTGGTGACCCCTAACCGGGAAAAGCCGAAAGATACAACAACATGTAGACTTTATAATGTATTTGTTTTGATGGTTCTGTTTTTTTTGTGTTTGGTGTTCTTTATCTTCACTTATTTACTGGGTTTTTTTTTGAGCATTTCTGTGTTTGATATTTTTCCATGCTAAATGACTTTTCAAGATGATAGCAGTTTATTAGATTTTGAAGTCTGTGAAGGAGTAGGGATATGTGACTGAATGCGAGGTCTAAGAGGTCTGCAGTATCACTCACCTGTATATTCTCTGTACAGATAGCTAGCAATCTAATTGATCAATTTTCCTTGCCCATTCTTATAGGTCTTAGTAGGAGTTCACCTATGTGCAAAAGTTACTTAGTACAAGTGCTTCCTGTTTTAACATGCATTTGGTGTACTCTTAACAGGATATATCTCATGTCTCATTGTGTTAAGGCTTGTACCATATATGTTTTATATATATATATATATATATATATATATATATATATATATATATATATATATATATGTTGTGCCTTTTTGCTTTTCCCGGTTAGGGGTCGCCACAGTGGAACTCCGGTCCGCTAATGATTGGCAGTAGATTTTTATGTGCTGAGTTGCCAGCTCTGATGCACAACCTTCAATGAAGGTACGTCCATTCATGCATGTCTCCACACAGAAGACGCTCTAGCTGAGAATCATATATATATATATATATATATATATATATATATATATATATATATATATATATATATATATAGATATATATATATAATTTATACAACACCTTTTGGCCACCTAACCTGGACCAAAACATTAAAGGCAGAGACGTGTTCATATTCATTAAGGATATCCACACCTCCAGGCTAGTTGCTCAGCATAATGCATCCGAGATTATCCAAGTGCAACTAACTCTGGGCAAGACCACAATCCATATTGTAACTTGCTAAAGATCCCCCACCATGCCCCAGGATTCCCATTCCTCATTTCTTGATACACTAGAAAATATTAGGGTACAACCCAACACCCTAATAATTGGCAATTTCAACTACCCCACCATTAACTGGGAGAACTACTCATGTACTAACTCTTTTGCTCAACATTTTCTGGAATTCATAAATTCCAATGCCTTGGATCATCTCATCTACACCACCAACAGGGGCAGCAATATCCTAGACCTGGTCATTACCAACATGGGCAATCGGTGTTCCACACCAGAGGTCAATTCCTCGTTGGCCAGATCTGACCACAAGCTAATCAACCTAGACATCCACATCCTGCCCCCACCCCCACCCCCCAATAGGGAAACCACCATAAAAAATTTCTCCAAAGCCAACTTCGCGCTTCTTAAGACAGAAGTGGCAAACTTCACGATGCCCATGCAGGTGGACAATAGAGGTATGACTGCTGAATCCTGCACAAATGCACTTTATAAGCACATACATGAGTGCATGGATCATGCTATCCCTAACAGAACCAAGATGCTATCCTCCAAAAAAAGGAAGTCAACCTGGGTGGTCCCCTGCCATAAACAAACTCTACAACAGAAGAAAGAAACTGTTGCAAAAATGAGTAAAATCTCATGATTGGTGGAACTCCCTGGTCACCCTCAGTAAGAAGCTGAGATCCCTCATAAAATCCTCAAAGCTAGTTATGAAAACAAAATTGCCACTGATTCTAAAGACACCCACAAAGCATTCTATAGCTATGTCAAGAATCTCAATGGCAACACTCAGATCTGCTCTGAGTTACAGCATGATGGCACTAAATATACAGAACCAACTGATATTGCCAACATCCTGGTAGATAGGTTCAGTACTAACTTTACCCCCCTCTCACCCCCTAAAGGTCCCATCTCTATACCGGAAGAATGCAAAGTTCCTGTAATCACAGCTGCACAGGTAAAAACCACACTCTCCAAAGCCAAGAACACAGCATCCATAGGACCTGACAACATCCCAGGCTATGTTCTGCATGAACTACAGAATGAACTGGCACCCCACCTAAGCACCATGTTCAATCATAGCCTCACCTCAGGCTTTGTGCCTGCTGAAGGGCGCACAGCAATGGTTATCCCACTCCACAAAGGGGGAGCCACCATGGCCCCGGGAACTACTGTCCCATTAGCCTAACGAGCCTGGTCTGCAAGGCCATGAAATGTATCATCATGGAACTTATAAACAAAGACATTGGTAATCTCCAAACTCTGCACCCCACCCAGTTCAGTTTTTTAAAAGGCAGATCATGTCTCCTAAACCCGATAGACTTCTTTGAAGCAGTCACCAAAGCCGTAGATGAGGGTAAGGTGTTTCACACAGCCTATCTAGATCTCGCCAAGGCCTTTGACACCATCCCACACTGTGGAATTATAGATAAACTCACTAAACTAGGTATGAATCCATATGTCACAAGATGGGTTGCCAACTTGCTCACTGACAGAACCCACACTGTGAAAGTAGCATACTCCAAATCCGACTTCAGACCAGTGACAAGTGGAGTACCACAGGGTTCAGTCCTGGGTCCTCTCCTGTTTGCTATCTACTTTTCTGAAGTTCAGGCTAACACAGAAGGTCTTTGGCTTACAAAGTTCACAGATGACTGCAAACTAGGAGCCATAACTGAAACTCCTAACGATGTAGACATCCTACAAAAAGGCTTCACTGAGACAGATGCCTGGTGTCAAAGCCATGGCCTCAAGCTCAATGCCAAGAAGTGCACTGTCATCCCCTTTGGTAAAAACTCTGTACCCATGAGCTACCACATAGGTGGTAGTCTACTTAACACTGAAAGTCTGATAAGAGACCTTGGGACACAGGTGGACATTAGTCTATTCTTTGATAATCACATCACCACAGTAGTCAGGAAATCTTTCTAGGTGGCACACCTCATCACAAAAGGTTTCTCATCCAGGAAAAAAGAGGTCATTGTCCCCCTCTACCAGTCACTCATTAGACCTATTATAGCGTACAATGCCCCTTTTGGTATGTACCTCACAAGACATCTACAACAACTGGAAAGGCCGCAGAAATACCTCACAAAGAGGATTACAGGCCTCAAACAGATGCCCTGTGCAGACTGTCTCAAAAAACTCTTTACTCCATCGCATATCGCCTACTCAGAGGCGATCTCTTCCTAACATACAAAGCTATGTCAAACCCAGAGCTGTTGGACATGCTCCACTTAAAGAAATCCCTCTGAGCTACACGTTCTAGGAACCTAAACCTTGTCATGATAATAAACAGAACATGCTGGAAGGATAGATTCCTGTCCTAGAGACTTCCCATACTCTGGAACAAACTACCTATCTATATCAAACAAAGCTTCTCATTAGCACTCTTCAAGAAAAATCTTGATGATTGGATGGAAAATAGCAAATTCATCGCGGGATCACCTCTGTGGCTCTGCTTGACAGGGGCACAGGAAAATAATATTCTTGGGTGTCGAAACCAGGGTACCTTTTTGGCTAGGCTTGTATAGGCCCTAGGGCTGATAGCTTAATACCTACCTATGAACCTATATATATATATATATATATATATATATATATATATATATATATATATATATATATATATATATATATATGCATATACGTACATAGATACATCCACAAAAAACCTTACTAAAATGACTGCTACCAGCACAATTCTGAAAAAAAAAAAAAAAACAACAGATAAACTTGTTCTTTTACTGTGAATCCAAGAACTTCATCAGAAAAATCTAGTCTGCAACACTTGATCATTTAAATACTATCAGTTAATCAGATGTAGTGGGTCACAGCCCAATAGAAATGCACAAAACATTTTAAACTAAGACCATAAAGAAACGTGCACCTGTAACAGGTCTTGTATAGAATTCGCAATACCACATGACAACAATTATATTGTATATTTAAAAAAATAAAACAGTAAATTTTTATGTTTAAAAAAAATGTATGCGTGTGTGTGTATGTATGTATATATAAATATGAAGTGTAAACAACATTAAAATTAAACACATTTGTTTCTAAGAATACATTTGATGTTAATCACTTCATTCAGTCCAGGAAACTGATCTGCTTTAAGTAAAATTGGCCATTTAACTTTGCAAACTTCCAACAGATTGTTGCAGCTACTAGTAAAGGGGGTAGTATCAACTTTCTCTAATACAAAAAAAAATGGAACTTACGAAACCTCACACAGCTAACACTATGCTTGGCTAAGGCTTTAGGTACGTCATTCTTTTAATAGTAACTAAATGTCCAGAAATCCTTTGTGTTTTCTAATGCTCTTTCCAACATAAAACTGTTGGCAGGTACCCAAAGTAGCCAGGTATACTATATATTGGCTGGAGCAATTATATCTATTTTTAGAAACAAAATTCCTTCTCAAATGTTGGCAATAAACACTGCTGCTACCACTAATATACTCGTATATTGTTTACAAGATTCAACAATAATCTGCTCAGCTAAATCTCAATCCCAACTACAGACTCTAACTCAGACAATAGTCAATAAAACAGAAAATTGGTTTCTACAACGCTGCCTCCTCTTGAACCGCCAAAAAACTCCTCCTCTTCACACCTACCCGTAAATCACTCCCAATAAACTTTTCAGTCTTATGCAATAATGGTACACTCATATATCTGGATCCAACAACTAAACTTCTAGGGGTAACCATTGATAATAACCTGAACTTTGAAACCCATATCAACAATACCATAAAAACTGTCAACAGAAAACTAGGCTCCCTCTATAGGATAAAACCCTTTCTCTCCCCACTAGCCAGAACCACTATTGCCTATTCCCACCTTATCTCCACACTTCTTTATGCGTCTTCCATATATACTAACTTGTCAAGAAATAACCATAACAAGCTAGCCAATACTTACAATAGCATTGCCAGATTTGCTACTGCTTCCTCCTTTAGGACCCATCACTGCCATAATCTGAAAGAATTAGGCTGGTTAGAGCTTCTGAATCAGATTCACTTTAAACAACTCACCATTGTGCACAAAACCCTTTTCCAACCTACCAATGCACCAACACTTGCTGGTCTCATTACCCAATATAAGAACCTTTCAACTTTACGCTCATCTAATATACTACTTGCATCAACATGTAAATCTAATAACATGGCAGGAGATGCTCTGTTTTCAAATGCAGTTGGAAAGTATTGGAACCAACTCCCCCATGAACTTACATCACTGTCTTCATTTACACTTTTTAAACACAATCTGAAACTCTGTCTTAAAACCCATTGGTTATGTCCCTGTACAAATCCAGACTAACCTCATATTATATCCCAAATACCCTCTCTTAAGACCTAATTTCTGCTCTATCTGTGTCTTTTTAGATCAAAGCCTATCCTTGGCAAAAACATATCTTATCCTAATAGGTATTTTTAATTAGCTCTAGTTAAATTCTTCTGCATATAATTCTAAAGCATCCTACCTCAGGCCGGCAACAAGTATTGTTTAAACTGTGAGCATTGCTGAACTGTTGAAACTTGAAGTATGCATTTGTTTAATAATTACTTTCTAGTTACTAATGAAGTCTTGTACATAAAGTCTAAAATATCTTATCTAATGCTTGTAACAAGTTTTTTGTATAAACTGTGAAGATTGCTGAACTGTTTAAAATTTGTAGTATTTAACTGTATAACAACTAGTACCTGTATGTTAGTAGTCTAGTAATCTCTTGGAGCTTATCTCCGCGGGACTCTACTGAAAATGGACATGAATCCAGTTAGACTATCCCGGTCAACAAATGTAAAATAAAATAAATAAATAAAATATATATGTATATAATTTTGAGATAGAATCTTCCATTATTTTTCCTAAAGGAGGCACTTTCTTTCCCAAATACTATACATGATGACTTGCATAAGTAAGAAGTTTATACATAGACACCTTTAGTTTACTCTCTTTAAGAGTTCATGTTTTGAATGTTTACAAAGATGTCACATTATTCTCTATACCAAATGCCATGCTTTGGTTAATTGTGAAGTTTTGTTCAGATTTCTGATTGATCCACTTTCCACAAATCAGTTGTCACTTCCAATCATGCTAAAAAGTTTGTATATATTTTCCAAACATATTGTTCTTCATAGATGTCAAATTTGTATTGTGTTTTTTTCATGACCTACTGCCTCTTTGGTTATAAATGTGTTTCTTCATTTCATATACCGTACCAAAATGTTTCTTTCCACAGCTTATGCATACTTAAGTCATTGCAGGGTATTTATTTTTATCATGCCCCAAACCATACCTCATGCAGAACTTTTCAACAATAAATTTTTATACTTTTTATGTTTAGCATGGGTCCCTTAGCTCACTTTTAGTTCTATTTACCCCATTTTCTGCTCTTTTGTTTTGCATGCACCATTTTATAGTACTAATTAATGTTAGTTTTTTTTTTCAACTGAGATGAAGTAATTTCACTCACTCTACAAATATAAGTCTTTGCTTTTTTCAGCAATATGCTTTTCATCTGATCAAGACAAGTTAAAAATCCTCAAAGGACAACTTTGAGAAGAATTTAGCAAACATAGCTAAGGATAACAATAAGGCTTTCTTCAGCTACATCCATTGTCTAAAAGATAGGACCCAGATGTCTGCTGAACTAGTGACAAATTATATCACACACACTGATCGTGCGGAAATTGCTAACCTACTAGTAGACAGGTTTGGCAAAATTTCTCCCCTTTATCCCCTCCAAACATATCACAAACCAAAACAATACCTTCAACAGCTCCCCTGCCCTATATATCTAAAGAACAGGCCATCAAAGCTCTGTCTAAGGCAAAACACACAGCCTCTATGGGTCCTGATGGCATCCCAGGCTGCATTCTAAACAAACCAAAACAGGAGTTAGCAACCCCCTTATGCACCTTATTTAACCACAACTTGAACACAGGATTTGTCCCAGCTGAATGGAAAACTGTAACCATTATCCCTGTCCATGAGGGTGACTTAGCAACAGATGTGGGGAATTATAGACCCATAAGCCTGACCAGCCTTATATGCAAGGCCATGGAACATGTCATCATGGACCTCATAAATAGAGATATAGGTGACCTCCAAACCCTTGATCCAACCCAGTTCAGCTTTTTAAAGGGTTGATCATGCCTCTTAAACCTAGCAGACTTTTTCACAAATGTGATCAGGGCCATAGATGAGGGCAAATATGGGCACACAGCATAAATGTCAACCCTTTTGTTGTTAGGTGGGTTGCAAATTGGCTCACTAACTGTACACATACTATCAAAGTGGGTGACTCTTCCTCAACTGGCAGACCTTTCACCAGTTGGGATCCACAAGGGTCAATACTGGGCCCCCTTTTGTTTGGTAGTTACTTCTTGGAAGTTTAAGCCAAAACAAAGGTGGCTGTGGCTGACCAAGTTTGCTGATGACTGCAAACTTGGCGTGATTATTGACTCCACAGATAATGTCAGTGTACTCCAAGAGAGGCTTACCCAAACCAACAATTGGTGCCAAAGCCATGGACTCAAACAAAATAAAAAAATGCATCATCACCCCCTTAAGTAAAAGCAATGTCCCTACTAACTATCAAATAAACAACAATACCTTAAGTACGAATGCTATAGTGAAGGATTTGGGCACACAAGTAGACTGTGACCTAAACTTTGACCACCATGTATCCATTGTAGTAAGAAAGGCATTCTACATTGCACATTTGATTAGCAAAAGCATAGCTTCAAGAGCAAAAGAGGTTATAACCCCACTATACTCATCCCTTATCAGACTCATAATTGAGTATAATGCCCCCTTTGGCATGTACCACACCAGACACGTGCAGGAACTGGAAATACCCCAGAGATTTTTAACTAAAAAGACCCATAGTCTTCAGCACATGCCTTACATGGACAGACTGAAGTCTTTGTCACTGTACTAAGTAGCATATAGGCTGCTTAGGGGAGACTTGTGCATGGCATACAGAGCAGTCTCTGACCCTAACCTGATGAAGTTGCTGCACATCTGTAAGTCAAATGGGACTAGAATTACCCACTCCAGTGACTTAAATCTGGCCTGCAATTTAAATAAGACATACTGGAGAGAACAAATTCATCTCACAGAGGTTGCCACTTCTCTGGAATAGGCTACCAATTCATGTTAAACAGAACACTTTTATGACTCTGGTCAAAAGGAGCCTGGATGAATGGATGGGAAACTGCAAACTCCTGCCAGGAATAGCTCCCACATCCCTCTTGGACATGGGCAGTCCTTACTTGGTTGAAAAGTGAGTGGGAGGAACTGAAATGCTTGGACATTGAAAATGTACATGCTTGTCTAAGTAACATTGTTAGTGCAGCTGTGTCAGTCCTGAAACAGTAAATAAACTTCACGCACATCACAACTTCATGATTACTTATTTATTTTGTTATGGCTAACGTTATGTTGTACTAATACACAACACCATATTCAATAAGCCATGGATTACTTAATGTAATACCAAAGTTTAGCAGTTCTATGGGATGTACTGCTTGCTCTCCATGAAAAACTGTAGTCCCTCCCCGAGTACCAACTTATGTTGATCATTATAATGTATTGACTGATACAGTACAGACATTTGACAACACTGAAATATATTCCAGCCATATAACTCTTAATTTTTCTATATTATTCACTTAATGAAGAAAAAGAGTTTGGTAACACTTAATTTTATCACTAGATTACAGAGTATAAAGCATGTAATGCTTTCAAATATATTTACTTTTCAATTTTAGAAGCACGTTATCTACTCTGAAGTTAATCATACTGAGATAAACACAAAAATAGTCACAAGCTGTTCATCCTTAAAAGATAATCCTCGCCTATCATGCTGATGCCTCATCAGCATATAGTGCCGGTGCTGATTACTAACCTCATCAGCATATAGTGCCAGTGCTGAATACTAACCTCATCAGCATATAGTGCCAGTGCTAAGCATTAACCTCACTGGCATATAGTGCCAGTGCTGAATACTAACCTCATCAGCATATAGTGCTGGTGCTAAACATTAACCTCATCAGTATATAGTGCTGGTGCTGAATACAAACCTCGTCAGCATATAGTGCCAGTGCTGAATACTAACCTCATCAGCATATAGTGCCAGTGCTAAACATTAACCTCATCAGCATACAGTGCTGGTGCTGAAAACTAACCTCTTGAGCATATAGTGCCAGTGCTAAACATTAACCTCATCAGCATATAGTGCTACTGCTGAATACTAACCTCATCAGCATATAGTGCCAGTGCTAAAAATTAACCTCATCAGGATATAGTGCCAGTGCTGAATACTAACCTCATCAGCATATAATGCCAGTGCTAAACATTAACCTCATCAGCATATAGTGCCAGTGCTGAGTATTAATCTCATCAGCATATAGTGCCAGTGCTGAATACTAGCCTCATCAGCATATAGTGCCGGTGCTAAACATTAACCTCATCAGCATATAGTGCCGGTGCTGAATACTAACCTCATCAGCATATAGTGCCGGTGCTAAACATTAACCTCATCAGCATATAGTGCCAGTGCTGATGACTAACCTCATCAGCATATAGTGCCAGTGCTAAACATTAACCTCATCAGCATATAGTGTGGTGCTGAATACTAACCTCATAAGCATATAGTGCCAGTTTTGAATACCAGGGACACATTTTAAATATTGTGTGTATAATTTTGGAAAGTTGCTTGCATAAAATATTGTTACCACCATGCATTTCACTGCCAAGTCTTGGCCTCAGAACCTTGTTCACTACAGTCAGAGCAACATACCACTAAGCTAAACCAGCAGTTTCTTGAAAGATGGGAAGGCAAACTTAAACGGCTATCATATCATTTAGTGAATTCAGTTCTCACTTCACACCATAGCTCTCAACCTCTTAGCACAAAAATACAGAACAAAGCCAATAATGGGGGAATAGAGCCCCAAAATAGGGGCACATTTCAAATACTGATTTTATAACCATAGAAAATTGCTAGAATAAAAGGTTTAGGGACACATTTCAAATTTTGATTTTATAACCTTAGAAAATTGCTCAAATAAAAGGTTGGGTTCACAAGTGATGGTGGCTAGGGACTTTAGGCTCTTTTTACCTGTACCTAATATACAGGGTTTGACCCTGAGTACCTCTAGCCACCAGATGTATTCTGTTGGGGACATTTTCACACACACACACACACACACACACACACACACACACACACACACACACACACACACACACACACACACACACACACACCTCTGCAACATGCAGTGTACTCACTGATAAACAACAGACTTCAGCTTCTGTCCATCCATTTCCACTCTGCAATTACTGCTCCATCAGTCTAGATGCTAACCCGTGCAGAAAACGAAAAGGCAGAGGTATGGATGATCTGCAAAAGTGGGGGGGGGGCTCCCCTCTCCCCGTGCTCTATGGTTCCGGTGCCCATGGCCATGGAAGTAAGCAGTAGGAAGTAATGGATGTAAAGACAGGTAGCAGAAGGTGAATTATGCGGCTAAGGATGTGATAGAAGTTGGAGAAGGAGGGAGGGTGGTATGATGGGTTAGCAAGATTGGGATACAGAAGGGATGGGGTACATAAGTTGGAGTAACAAAGTGGTAAAAATAGGGGATTGGTGATAGAGCAATAGGTTGTATAAGAGATTAGTCATGGTTGACACATTTACAGAGCTATGATTGCTGTCGGTGGGATTTTAAGGCTTTTTTTGATGGAGGCAACAGAGGTTGTAGCTGAGATGTTGGGGTGAAGGTTGTTCCAATATTTGGCAATACCACCACAGATATAAGAGGACTTGCTGAATGGGAACAGATTTTGGGGACAGAGGGCACGCTTTCCTTTCCTGTGGAAAGGACTGGTTGGGTGGCAGCATCTAGTAAGCTGCCTCATACTGACAATACAACAGGGCACTCGGAAACCACAGAGTATAAAACAAAAAAAATGATTGGATGGGGTTTACTATTTGAAGAACGAAGATGGTTATGGGCAGATATCTGATGAAGTACTATGTTTTAGATGAAAATGTGGTGATAATTGTTAAGTGTTAATAAAGTTCATGGGTGTGATTTGCAAAGTCATGTAAAAATTGTTTTTTGCTTTTATACTCCATGGTTTTTGAGTGCCCTGTGGTATTCTTGGTTTTGGTTCATTTTATATCGGGGCAGTTTTTATCCTTCTAGTTTTGAGTTTCTGCCTCATACTGAAAGACAGTGATGATGCATGCAGGACTACAAAAACATTAAGTATGAATGCAGATTTGTTGTAGTACTTGTATGAAAGAATGGTACGGTTTTACTGGCATTGCTGCATGCCCCATTGCCTGAAGATGGTAACTTTCTAATAAAGAATGTGACCAGTCACATTAGTAAAAGCTGCAGTCTCAGGCCACCTGCAATAGAAAATGTTTTAAATAAATAAACAAACGTTCAGGCTCTAAGAAGGTAACTTCAACAAGTCCCAAACCCTAGAAATGGTTTAGCTCAAAAGATACATTCACCAAAACCAGCTTTGCCCCTTCCCAATTATTGTATAAATCCAAATTAGGACTTAACTTCAGCACACTTTATTTGTCTGAGTTACTTCCTAGAAGAGGCTGCCCTGCCTTCCACAAAGGTCACTACAATAATACCATGAGTACCTGCAGTCACACTGTCTGCAGACAATGGTGGAGACTTCAGAGTCTGCCCCTTTGTTTTTTTGCAGACAATAATGCATGCATGCATGACACTCCAATGGGGCACATGTACTCTTTGTAAAATTGTTTCACCATGGTTTAATGCCATACAGTTCTCTCTTTTTTTGTGCTGCTCTCAGACTACCTCAGCTGAAAAAAAAAACACCAATTATAACATTGTTGTAAAAGTATCTCCAGTTGCCACTTTTCAGATTTCTTGTAGTGCAGATCTTTGCCTATTTGACCATGAGCACTGTAGCCAGTAGCAGTAATACTAACTGATGCAGTTATACTACAGGTATTTTGCTTATCTCAGCTATAATTATGATATTTACTGTCACATCGTTCATGGTGGAAGTAGAACTCTGTGCTTTATTCTCATTCACCTCATTTGGTAGATGTTCTTTGTTTCTCTTTTTTGGGAGATGGGGTGTTTAAGTCTGCAGACATTGCATGGTTCTAAAAAATCAATCAGTATGGATGAAATGACTTAAAAAGGTGGCCAAGAACAGCAGTCCCCCATCAGTTGCAATGAACAGAGTTTGGGTAAGGCTAGGTATACATGCAGAGTGAAAGCTGCTATTGGCTTGCTGATCACTCTGTTAGATTAATAACAGCTGCTGACTCTGCTTGTGCTGTCTGAGGTGAATGTTGTCAAATTTTCATCTATAGTTTCAAGGAAGCGTTGTGTAGATTGACCTTTTAGAACAAAAAATGTATTTAAAGCAGTTCATGTGCTGTTAAGAAAGGGTCCACTAGGGAACAACCCATAAGTATCTCTTTCCTTATCATGGTGGCAATGCATATTTTTTCTTAGTGGAAATATTGTACTGTTTTTTGTTTGTTCACAGGGATGCTGAACTGAGCCAAAGGCATTTATAGTGGAGGCCTAGTCAGAAAAATCCCATTCACAATAAATATATCAATTATATAACACTTAGATAAAAACTAAAAAGGCAAGCATAAGTAAGAAAGCCGTCTCTTAATCTTTACTCTGTTTTACCCTAAACTGGGAAGTGGACCTGTGGTGTGCAGTCACCAAACTAGGTTAAACAGTAACCACCCAGTGAAGCCCACAGACCTACCCTGCCTGGATTCTACCTGCTGCCTAGCCCCATTGAAGATTGCCTCTCTCCATTTTTGTATATAAATAGAATATGTCCAGTTAAAAGTTACTTATTAAGCTTTTCTCTGTACTGCTGCTCCCTTGGTTGCTGCATCTTGCACACCTCTGGGTCAGTCCCTATCCTGCCATCTATTCTGCTCTCCCTCTGTCCTGCCTTACTACAGCTACTCTTTTTCTTGTGATCCCTGTCTACTGTGCTCCCATCCCTGACTGTTATGCTGTAGTTTGACCCTTCTGAACTACTCTATCCTGTTGACCTGTGCTAGCTGCTTTACTCTGCCCTGATACCTCCTTCCCTACTGACTTTTCAGAACATCTCTGTGTCCTGTTCTACTCCCTCCTGCCTCTCCTGCTTTCACTACTGCCAAACTTACCTGTTTCACTGATTGTCTTTCTTGGAGTCTCTTGGGTTCTCTGTGGGTGTAGCTCTGCTCTGTTCGCCCTTGGTCCACTTGGGCTCACTTTGCTCCCCTACCCTACCCTACCCCCATTTCCACCCACCCTCACTTTAATTACATTTATACTTTTCATTCCCTCCCCTTCCTGCCGATTCAACCACTCACACACCACTTCCTGCCTAAAACTACCCACAGCCTTGCTCTATCAATTTTAAACTACATCACTTCATATTCTTAAAAGTTCCTTATCCACACACACCATTCCTAACACTATCCAGATGCAACTTATATACTTTACCTCTCCACTTCTAATATTTCTTTATGCTCTAACCTCCTATCACACCCACCTTTCTCATCCATACACATACTCTCCTACCTCATGTACCCCTAACCCTCCTCCCCCTCACTCCTTCGTAATCATCCCATCTCTCTTCAACTTCTCCAATAACTGCTTTCATAAGCTTACTACATTACAGATCTACCCTCTCTGTTGTAAATCCAAACCAAAAGCACACTACCAACTCATATTCCTACCTCCTCTTTCTTCTTTTTCTAGTAATATACTTCTAGCTGGTGACATCTACCCCAATCCTGGCTCCACCTCCCCTCTCCATAGCCATTCACCCCACAAACCTTCCTCTACCTCCCTCTCTCCACATCTATCACACCCTCCCCATCCCCTATATCACCAGACATCATCTCACAAACACCTAGCTATCTATTCCCTAAATATCCAAAGCCTCACTAACAAAATCACTGAGCTTCATACCTGGATATCCCATACCTCCCCTCACATCTTAACTTTATCCGAAACTTGGCTAAAACCACACATCTCAAACAATGAAATACTTCCACCTGGTTTCAATATCTACCGGTCTGATAGAAACTCTAAAAAGGGAGTTGGCATCACCATTCTTTACTCTAATAGTCTGAACCTCTCACCTATCACCATCCCCATTTCAGACTTCCACCCAGCTGAACTAGTCATCCTAAATTGCCATCTTAACCCTCACAAGAATACATTCCCCCTGGTAAGAATATTACATCCCTGGAATCTATCCTATCCATATGAAACCCTCATCCTGGGAGATGTCAATATTGGCTGGTCCATAATGACATGCGACTCTCTACAACTTTGTATCAACCTACAGGTTTTCCACCAACTGATAACTTCCCCCATCCATCTGCACAATGCTTCTTCCTCTAACTCTACTATTGACTGGATACTCACTAATTCACCTGACCGTTACCACAGTCCAACTACCTTACCAAACTCCTTACATGATCATCTTCCTACCTCCTTCCTATGACACTCTACCCAATTACACAAACCATACTCATACAGAGACTGTCATAAACTATCCAACTTTAATACCATCCAATTCAATTCAGTTCTGTCTAGTATTGACTGGTCCAACCTCAAACACATCCCTCTCAATGAAGCAGTTCTTAAATTTAATCAAATTTTCCTAGACACCCTAAACTATCTTGGCCCTCCCAGGAAAATTAGAATCAAATCTAAATTCGCCCCTGGCTAACTAAAGACACAAGATCACTCATGCATAAATGTGATAGTGCTTGGAAAGCCTTGAGTAAAACCAAACAACCCCCCCGTTACAAAACTATAAAGAACTTTGGAACCTCGTCAAAAAATGTATCAATAAGGACAAGAAATCCTACTGTAACTCTCACCAAATTAATAGCAAATTCAATCAACGTACATTCTGGAATACCCTAAATACAATTCTACATCCAGGTTGCCCTTCAAACCCCTCCCCTTACCCAAATAACACTCCTCTGGAAATTGCTACCCTCCTCAATAGACACTTCATTGACACAGTCCAGAAACGTACACCCTCTAACTCCAGCACAAACAACCCTTCTACCCCTCCCAATCATCTTAAAAATAACCTCTTCACATTTCAACCTGTTCCTGCTTCCTACATTACATCACTTCTTCTGAAGCTAAAACCATGTTCACCCTCCTCTGACACTCTCCCACCTACCTTCCTTAAATTAGCTGCTTTATCCATAGCATATCCAGTATCCCTGTTAATCAATAGATCTATTCAAGAAGCAACAGTGCCAGCCATTTGGAAATCCTTCTTCACTATCACACTGAACAAAGGAGGGAACTCAACTGACCCAACTTCTGACCAATTGCCATCCTCTCCCCTCTCTCAAAAAAACTCAAAAAATATATTCCTACACAGCTTCTTAACTACCTCCTCCATGAAAAATTTCTCACACCCACTCAACATGGCTTCCGGCCTAACCGCTGCACAGCTACTGCCCTCCTATCATTTACACATACTGTCTCTGAGGCCCGTGATAACAACCAGCTTGTATCTTGACTTTTCCTTGACCTGTCTATAGCTTTTGACACTGTCTTCCACCCTATTCTTCTGTCTAAACTCACCAACCTCAATCTATCTGCTACCGCCCTAACCTTTTTCTCCACCACCTCCCCCATAGGCAACAAGCTGTCTGCTGGCTCTCCTCCTGCTCTCCTTACCTTCCAGTCACATCCGATGTACCCCAAGGCTCCATCTTGGGTCCCCTCCTGTTCAACATTTTCACAAATGACCTTCATACATCCTGCAAACAATCTTCTCTAATTCAATACATTGATGTCTCCACTCTCATCTCTACTTCCATCAATATCTCTGACCTCCATACTCTTACCCAAGAAGCCTTTCTATCAATAAAAAAGTGGCTGTCTGATAATCAACTCATCCTAAACCCCACAAAAAACAAACTCTTGCTTTTCCTTCCTCGTTCTCTTTCCCACCATAAATCCACCTTTGTCATCACATCCTCCAATGACACCAACATAAAACCAGATTCCCACACAAAGCTCCCTGGTGCCATCATAGATGATGAACTTAAATTTAACTCACACATCCTCCAAAGTATAAAAAAAACACCAGAAACTGGGCATTTTATATCACAACAGAAAATTCCTAACCTCTAATTCTAGACTCTCCCTGGCTCAGGCATTTCTCTTCCCTTCCCTTCTTTATGCCACCCCAGTCTTAACTAACATTCAGTCCACAACTCTGGTCAAACTCCAACAAAAATACCACAAAATAGCAAGATTTGTCACTAACTGTCCTTATAACTCACACCATTGCTTGCACTCAACTCTCTCCAATGGCTAGAACTTCCACAACAACTCCTACTATCACAATTTCAAATCATACACTCCACACTATACAAACCATCATCTTGGCCTGCTCTCTCCTCCCTAGTATCCACTTATACTCCCACTCATACCCTCCGTACCTCAAACCAGCAACTCCAAGAGATTTACCATCCTAAGAAAACTGTTGGTAAACTACTATATAAATCCTTAGTTGCCCAAGCTTGGAATAAACTTCCAACAGTCATACACTCCATTACCCACCATATACACCTGAAAAAAAGAACTGAGAATCCACCTTCAAAAAATCAAGACTTGCACCTGTCATGACCCTACCTAACTCCACTACACTTCCACACCTTACTCTATCCTACCTTCCTTTCCATTAACCCTCCTCCCCTCAGGAATCATACTCTACCTCCTCCTACACCTTCCCACCTCACACATGCAGTTCACCTCTCACACCTTACACATGTATTTTTCCTAAAATACTACATCATACATACTTCACCACCACTTCATTAATTGTATAGATGGCTTTGAAAGCTGTATTGCTGTACATACCCTAACAAAAAAAAATATTACTATTATGTATATATATCTCCAATCTGATGTACCTTAATTATTTCTGTATCATTGACTTTGAATTTTATGTATTGTTTAATTGTCTGTAACTGGATCTTTCCTCCTCGGGTCTCCACTGAAAATAGGTTTCTTGCCCAGCTGGACTAACCTGGTTAACAAATGTCAACAAATAAATAAAAAAATAAAATAAATCTAAACTAGTTATTAAACATAGAATCATTAACATATGAATCTATTTATGCTCTACACTGTCTAGTGTACACTGCTAAACATAATTAATTCAGTTATGAGTTCAGTAGAGTAAGCAGGTAGCATATAAATATAAATGAAAGAAACAGTTGTCATCAGTTATGAATTAAAATAATTTCAAACAGGAACAACAATTAGTCATTATGACTTAAGTTTGGACTTGATGCACAGGATATATGCAGTGTTTACAAATGGACTGGGGATGGTCAGCAAAGGCTGCAGACCAGGTAGTGGAGGTTATGGTGGAGATGGACAAGTAGGGTAAGGGAAGTGGGAATAAATAAATGAAGTAGGAATAACGACAGAATAGAGAGGAGATCGGACAGGTAAAACAGAGAAAGAAAAGGAGATCAAGAGAAATAAAATGCCCATGGATATGTGGAAAGGGAAAGTTCTAAACAAATAGAATAAGTGGTAGAAGTCGGGTACATAGCACTAGTGTGGCTAAAGCTGAGAAGGGTAAGGTAGGGGATACAATATTGTTTTGTTAGGGACCTCACACCTGGGGAATAAGATAGTAAGTGACAAAACATTGCAAATAAGGGAAATAGTGAGCAGCAGACATCATAAAGACTAAACAGGTGAGGGAGTGGAGAATGGAGATTTTGACAGTAAGGAATATATACGACTTAGGGTACAGAAAACAAGCAAGAGATTGCAGGAAGTGACTGCAGGAAACTAAAAAAGAGCCATACTACTAGGAGCAAATTGGAAGGGTAAAGTGATACATTGTAATCATTTAGAAAGTTTGTTTTTCTAGCTAGTTTCTTTGATTGTCCTGTTAACATTTCCTTTAGTTTACTCAAGTGTGAGTTTTTACATCAAGAAAACTTGGACACTGCATTCTAGTGGCAGTAGAAGGTAGCCTAGCAAAATTTCAAGTCCCCCCAAATGTTAAGAGCACTTCTGACTATGTGGAATTGTTCACAGAAGCCCTATATAAACGTAAATAACTGCATAGAGACAGCTGTAACTATTAGGAATAGTACAGCCTGTAAATGCCTGTAAATGCTTTACCACCCAAACTCTAACCTACATCATCAACCTTTTTTTCCCATTTTCTGCATGTGGTCAGGGTGTCATGTCATCTGTCACTATCTCTCTCTCTATTCAATGCCACTCTTCTGCCTTCTTTGACACACATGCCTGACTGTCACAGGTCTTCCCTCACAAAATGCATTCATCTTTTTGCTTGATGCCCTTGTTTCCTCTTGCCTTCTTCCTGTCTTTCTAAAATCATCTTCAGCAGATCATCGTCTGCTTTTTCTGTGCATGTGCCCCAACCACCGTAATCTATTATTTTTTACCTTTTTTGCAATTGGAGCTACTTTGGCTTCTGTTCTTATGTCCTCATTTCTTCATCTGCCCCACAGTGTGCATCCTACCACCCTTCTGAGTCACTTCATTTCCATCACTTCTAGCTTCCTCATCTGCTCTGCCTTTACTGTCCAGGTTTCTGTAACATACAGTAATACTGGTCTCACCACTGTCTTGGACACCTTACTTTTCAGCATCTTTGGCATTCTTCTGTCATATAATATACCATACACTCTGTGACAGTTGGCTGCAGCCCCTGTGATTCTAGCTTTGACCTCCTCACTCAGACTTCCCTTCTCCTTATCACCTCTCCCAGATACTTGAAGCTGTTAACCTGTTCCACTATCCTCCTTCTATCTCAGTTCTCAGGTTTGTAATCTACGTATACTCCAAAAAATTACCTTAGGGTACCAAACATATCAAATACATTTGGAATGCTTGGCTAGGCTTAGAAAGGCCCCTGTGGACATTAGGGTAGAATATATCTATGAACGTATGATAGAATGGGAAGACACCAAGCAGATGTTTGATCTGCAGATCAAAGAAAGCCTTCCATGTCAGGGACTGTTGCTATACTATAGTCAGACAGAGAGAGGGGAAGGGTGGGGAATATTGAGTGAAAGACCATCTTTTAGTCTAATTGAGATCAGAAGATGCTATTCAAATGGTAATTATTTTGGCATGTAAAATATCATTCAGTAACTTTAAAAAAATCAGAAGATATTAAAAAAGAGTTGGAAGGAAGATTGGAATGACAAATTATAAAGAGCAATGGGTGGAAATTTGTAAGGCCTCTATGTATGCTGAAGAGTCTGGAAGATATAGGGTACTTCCTTGTGAAATGCTTACACTTATACGTTTATACCCTAAGTAGATATTGGAGATTTGGTGATATGAAGAGAATGACAGAGGAAATTAGGAACACAGTCTCTGGGAATGTATGCAGTTAACTGAATGTAAAGACTCCCTGCAGAATGTCCTGTTGGGGGGGCATGGGGTATTAACCAAGGAGATTATGCTATTAAGTTTCTGAATAGGCAAAGAATTGTCAAGACATAGTAAGACTTTATTAAGTTTAATATTATTAGCAGCCAAAAAACAGCAATTACAAGAAAGTGAAAATCAAAAATGAAACCATCTGTAAATGAAGTACTGAATATTGTAAAGGAAATAAAATGCCTAGAGATAGGATAATTAAAAAAATGAAATAATTTACAAAAGAATAAATAATGTAGTTGAAAATGATATGTACTAAAGAATGTTCAAATAAATGACTAAAATAAGCAGGATGGTAGGAAATGAAAACTGTAAGAGTATGTTGTAATGCAAAAGAATAAAATAATATAGCTATTATGGAAAAATCTATGTTTAATGCTTATATACAGTAATGGAAAATGTTATTGTGATCTTTTTTCATTGTTATTAATACATGTAAATTCATGTTACAATTTAAAATATGATGAATAAATAATATTTTTTTTAAATAAGAGAAAAGGTGTGGTGACCAAACCTAAGATGCTAGACATGTGAATAGCTGGAAGGAATTTGAAGGTGGGTTATTCTGAAACTATGGGACCACTGAAGGTGAATTTGAGCTCAGAGGAAATTTTGAATCCATAGTGAAAATTTATCTTAGTCTTAACAGAAGTCCTTGATTCAGTTAATTAAAATTGCATCTATTTATCTTGTGCTTCTGAAATTCATTGAAGTTAAAAATATAGATACTAAGAAACTGGAGACTAAACTTCCAGTCTTTATACATGAAAAGAATTACATTGCTGTGCTATAAGTACTGCTTAACCCTTTATTAATGTGTGGCTATTTATCTTGCAGTAGATAGCAGGCCTGCTTAGATTCTTATCTACCACTATAATGTGTTTAATACTTAAGAAATATTGATATAGTTAAACATTTTTAAAATGTAACAAAAGTGATAGTTAAACTATTTTAAATATGTAACACCGAATAAGTGATGTCCCAATTAATGCATTTTGGTTTTGTTATCCAAAAATGTAATTCAGTTAATTTCTAAAATATAATACAGTTGAATCATTAATTTTAATATAATAGGATATCAGCCTGTAATATTTGAAGATGCACATATGCATTCTATGTGTTATAGCATTTTGTATTTTGAGAATTTGTCTATATGTGTCTTTTACTGTTTTTTTGTATTGTATTTTAATTAAAGTGAAATTGCTGCTTTATTTAATGCTTTATTGTTATGTAATTAATGAATGACTCTTGCTTCACTGTTGGGTGATGTCAGGGTGGCAGACTGTTCATTATCTTCAGTAACCTTCCAAAAAGCAAACGGACAGACACCATTGCATCAATAAATAGAATTTCTGCTTGAAATACACATTCTTAAAACATTAAAGGCTCCTTCTTAATGTTGCATTTACTGTTCCAATATTTGTTGCGCTAAATGAAGGAAAAAAAGTTGTTTAAATATTATGTTATGTTCTTCACACCAGTGAATTCAGCAAGGGTGAACAACTCTTTCCTTTGCCTGTGGCATAAAGGCAGTCAACATTTCTTGGCAGTCTTTCCATATGATTTTCTCATTGCATTGTTTTTGGTACAGGCAAGCTGACCAGCAGTTTCCAAATCAGGTCAGAGCTTATTTTGGGAGCTGTGGATACTTTGGTGTCATGGGACTAGTAATTTATGTAGCTGCTGTATAAACAGTCCATTCTAATATGCTTTTCCCACTCATCAGTCATTGGTTTGTTTTTAGAGATTGTCCTGGCTTTGGTAGAGCAGTGTTGCACAAGATAATGTTTTAAGTTCATCGGGACTCTTGCATTCCAGTTGTTGGCTGCATCTCTTGTTTTTTTTAGTTTGAGGAAGCCAGCTTAAATAATCGCCAGTTGTCTCTTTAAGATACATGTAACTGCACATATGATTATTCTTACAGACATTGTCCATCTTCTTAAAATTCATTCTGTTTCTTATGATTTGCTGATTTGTGATACTTGTCTAGTGTAACTACTTATGAGCTGTTTTCATCAGATCTGAATGATCAGTTAAACTATTAAAACATGTTTATTATGGCCCAAGCCATGTTATACAAATTTTTGCATGTTGTCTATGTAGTGACCTGAAAATATATAAATGAGACAGTGATTTAGGGCTGCTTTCTGCAACCTGAAGGTATTAATATTGCTTTTCAGAAAGTACTTCATTGTAGTGACAGCACATCTGGTCCCTCATTGAATTAATTGCTTCAGTTGAGTGTTAAAAAATTCTCACCATCCTGCTGCAATATTCTGGAACACAATCACTCTCTAAATTGTGATTAAACTGCACATTGCATAGAGTGGTGGTAAATTAAAAATGTTTTCTTTGATGTCACAAGGGGGGAGTCTAATTAACCCTGAATCTTCATAGCCCGATGATGCAGTCCTGTGAGTTAAAGTAAGCTATGTATGCTTAAGGAGAAATGCACACAGCGAATGAAACCCATCAACACAGTCTCTTCCTTGTATATATTCTTTATGAAAATGCAAGAAAGAATGAATTTTATAGCTGCCCTCTCCTTGCCATAATAAACTGTCATTTGTTCTACTATGTAGGGCAGGCAGTTGGTCATTCCCCTTAATATTTTAATTAGTCTCCTTTGCTCAGTGGAACCGTTCACAAAAAAAACCATCTTGGAATTATGTGCCTTTAATGAAGATGATTGAAGAACTACTGAAAATGCAGATGTATGATGCAAATTTCACTCTTCTTATAATATAATTTCACTAGCAAAGAGATTCTGTTTCAAGACAATCTTCTGTCCACTGAAAAGGACCAATCCAGCTGTGGCTGACCACAAACTGTAATAAATAATAAGCCATTTTTTATATCTTAGTGTCTCTTAGGTTCAACTCATAATTAGAGAGGGGGTCTTGATAATTCCCACTCCTAGCTTAAAGGCAGGCCTGAGGTGAGCACACATACCAGCTAATCTGGTCATGCTATGACCCGGTCAGAAACAATCTGGTCCCAGAACTCCTTTTGTACCTTACATGATGTGAAACAAAGCTTTGGACCTACTTCAAAGTACTTGATCCTCTAATCTTCTTCCAGTTGTCTTTGCTTTGTCATTTTTAATTTACAGGGTAATATGTTATATTATCCATCTGAGGCTTGGATTCACAGTTTTGAGATAATTTTCTGCCAGTTTATTTCCATGAATCCTTTATTATTATTTTGTGAATTGCCATTGCTAATTTACTCAATATGTGTGCATTGTTATATATTGTAAAACATAATGTTACACATGTTAGATGGAGTAAATAGAAAATACATCTCAATACCTTCACAAGCTTTTAGTATTACATGAGCAGCACAGTGGTAATCCATGGTTCATCCCTGACGTCCTGCACTATTTGAATGGTCTTCCAATGTCTGAGTGTGAATTCTTTGGATAATGTAGGTTAACACATCTACCAAATACATGGTGGTTAATGACCTATTTTAAATATATTGAATTAACATTGCCCTTGAGAGCTGGCTCACAGCTGAGAAGGGATTATACAAGGACCAGATCCCTTACCTGGCTGACATAAGTAAAATTAAATGAAAAATTTCTGCATGAACAGCTACACAATATTCCAATGATACAAAATCTATGACGGGATCATGACATAGTTTTCCTTTATATTTGCATTTAATTTCCTAACTATGTAGTTGTAAAATAAAAAGTAACATTTTCTCATTTTGCCATTCTAGGCAGTACTACAAATCCCAGCAGTGCATTTTAATCATCTAATTTCATTTCAGGCTTATAGTCTAGTACATAGCAATTATTCCTGATTTAATGTCTGGTTTCCAGACTAGACCTGGTAATCACACAAAAAACTTAAGATGTGAAGTTGTTCAATCTCGCCGTTTGTTCTTTACAAGTGGGTTCAGAGCCGATCCATCGGCTCCAAGTCAGCCGCTTTTCAAGCTCAAGATCTTTGAGTTAGCTCGAGGCACAGTCCCTATCCCATGATGCTCTCCTACCACCCCCAGATCTAGTTTGCCACTGCAACGGATTGCACAATCTTCAGAGGAAGCTCGGGCCAGTAACCTTATTTACTATATTTAAAGAATTAAAAATTTCTTATTAGACTATAATTAGTTAGTGGATTGAGTGAGACTTCACATATTTCTTTTATTTGTTGCTTAGTGAGTGGATTGAAAGTTATTTTTTGTCTTCTAATTCAGAACGGTTGCTCCTAGGCCTTTAGCCTTTCTTGAGTTGCATTTACTTGACAGGGCTCTGTCAAATTTAATTCCCTATTCCCTTATATTTCTAGAATTAGTGTATTTGAACTTTTCATGTAACATTCTTCTTATAGTCATTACAGCTCAGGGATCTGAACTTTCTAAGGAGTCCGTGGCTTCAATTTTTTTATTGTTATCAGGGATCAGATATTTGTTGTAAATGTTATAATGTCGGAGAAACAAAAATCTGGTTTTAAAAGATGTGACTGTGGACAAAAGATGTCCATCACTGATAATCATGTTTCTTGTGTGTACTGCTTGGGTCCACTACATTTACAAGAAGATTGCTCTATCTGCCATTCCTTCAGTGGCAGGTTTTATAAGAGAGGCGAAGGAAATTGGTCAATAGACGGCTGTTGAAGCCAGATTTCCAAGAAGCTTTAGACAAGACTGACCAGACCTCCAAGTCCTCGAAGGGGTCGAAGTCTTCTAAGGTGTCATCGGAGCATAAGTCTTCTGTACTGAGCACCTCTGAGAAGACACGGTCGCTGGCTCCATAACCTGCGGAGCCGTGCACCGAGATCTTACCTCGGAGCCAAGTCATTGTGTTGGAGCTGGTGTCGGAGATTTTAAAGTCCCTGATCCTTACGTCGGTGGCTTCTTCGGCTCCTTCAACCCGTTCTTCTGGTACCCTTTCTGACATCGATGTGGATTGCGTGGTGCAGAGACTTTTGGTGAACCCAGCCCTGACCAAATTGCTTTCAGCTTCGACCCAGTTGGCTTCGAAGCCTATGACCCCCTCTACTATGATTTTTGCTCCTCCTCCGAAGCCAGTTGAGTCTTCGGAGCCAGAAAGAGATGATCCAATAATGGTGGAACCCTTGGAGCCAACGCCTGTTCCAGTGCCCTTGGTTCCATTGACCTTGACTTCTTCGGTTCCGATCGAAGAGTCACGGAGCCGACACTCTCTCGCTGGTTCCAGGGGAGAGAGTTGAACCAATGCTTCAGTTCTGACTCTTCTTCTCGGGGCTTTGGCGCAGATGACTTTGGTTCCATCCTCTGGTTTGGAGCCTGTGATCTCAGCCCCTGGGAGGTTGCCATCTTCTTTGGAACTGGCAGACTCCTTGGGTCAGGAAACTGGTGCCTTCGATGCCATGAGAAGAGTCATGTCTGCTAAGACCCTTACCTCTTCGGATCTTTCCTCTTCCTCCCCTAAAGAGCCGTGTTCTGTCCGTACACCACAGGTTCCCACCAAGCATCGAGACCCAGAGCCTCAGGTAACCCCATTGGGTGACCCCTGCTTGACTGAGACTTCACCAGACGCCCCCACTGATGAAGTCCCCAGAAAAAAACTGTGCAAGAGGAGGCATTTAGATTCCCCTCAGGAATCCTTAACATCAGACACCAACTTAGAGGAATCAGAAGGGTCCCCATGGTCCTCCTCTGAGGATGTCTCATTTGCAGACATCCTGAAAATATTAAGGCAGAGGGGTGACTGGCAGTCCCTTATCCCTACTGAGGATAAGTCAGTGCTCCTGAAGGCCTTTGGGTCTCAACCTTCCACCTCCTGGGTTACTCCGCCCTTTGACGAATTAATGGACTTGGTCGCTCAAAGGGCATGGGAGTCTCCTGATTCCATGGAACCGGTCCCTTGGAGACCCAACAAATTTATCACCTCCCCTCAAGACAGGTCTTTTCTTATGAAGGGAGTCCCCATTGATGCCATGGTGGTGATGGCAGCCACCAAGAAAGAGATATCAGAAACCTCTTCTTCTGTTCATCCTTCTAATAAGGACTCTAGGACTATGGACAGATACGGCAAATGCATCTTTAGTTCTGCGACATTTGCAATGAGATCACTCAACTATTTGACCCATTTTACTCGTCTTCAATGAGATCTCCTCAAAGAGCTTGGAAATACTCTACAGGGCAAAACAGATGATGCTGTTTCAGAGAAAGTAACGGCACAGCTTAACACCCTTAATTCTATTGTGAACTCGTCCATACAGCTTATTTCTTATGCAGCCACGGGCAGCAGGTTCAGCGATAGCTCTGTGGAGACAATCCTGGATGTGCTTATGCTCCTTTGTGGAAGCCTTCAAGTCTTCCTTTGTTAATACCCCATTTGATGGCTCTTCCTTGTTTGGGCCTAAAGTCAAGGAGACACTCACTAGGTGTGAGCAGGAAGGAAAGACTCTATCTGTCATAGGAGTCCATTTTTCCACCCCCACTAGACCATACCCCAAAGGGCAGAAAGGTGGAAAATGTGGTTCTGAAAGTCCCAAGGAGCTTTCCAGAGCACACGTAGTGAACCCCCCTCCAGGAGCAGAGGAGGGGGGTATAATGGTAGACACCACCCAGGCCGCAGAGGGGGTCTGCAGAACCAGGGTGACAGGGAGCAGTTCCTTGGCAAGCCCTATCAGCGCTACTGAGAGGAGGCCCAACCATCCTGCTCTGGAGGCAGTCGGGGTCACTTAGCTTTATACCCAAATGCCTGGCTAGGAATTACATCAGATTCTTGGGTAAAAGCATAATTATCAGAGGTTACATCATCCCCTTTTCAGAACCCCCTTCCATTCGTACAAGAATCCCAGACGTTCCACCCAGTCTGCGGAATCTAGCAACCATAGAAATTCAAAGGCTGCTAGAAAAAAAAGAGTCATCCAGCTAGTCCCGGTTGGGAGGGTGGCCTAATGGTTAAAGTGTTTGCCTTACAAACACAAGGTGCAGGGTTTGATTCTCACAAGGGATAATTGGCTGGGCTTAAAATGGCTCACAAGAGCAGTTAGCTTAGTACGAGCCTATGAGCTTTCATACCAGATAGGATCCAGAACTTACTCCAGGTTCTTTTTAGTTCCAAAGAAAACAGGGGACTGGAGGCCCATTTTAGACCTCAGCAAACTAAATACCTTTGTCAAAAGGGAAAAGTTCCGGATGGTCATGCTTCAATTGATACTTCCGTTTCTTGAAATGGGTGATTGGATGTGCTCTATAGATCTCAAGGATGCGTACTACCACATCAAAATGGCCAGGCCATCCAGAGATCAGAGCTCTGCCCTTTGGTCTCACCACAACCCCCAGAGTATTCACGAAATGTATGGCAGTGGTCACGGCTCACCTCAGATGTTTAGGATTCCAGGTGTTTCCATATCTCGATGACTGGCTCCTCACTGCCACCACCAAGCATCAACTAATTTGCACCAGAGATTACACTATCAACCTGTGTTACAGGTTGGGCATAACCTTAAATTTCTAAAAATCTGCTTTATTGCCATCGCAGCATATTTCCTTTACAGGAGCAGATCTAGACACCACCACCTCCCTGGTCAGATTGCCTCTAGAAAGAGTAATATCTTTGCGAAGTCAAGTGTCCCATTTGTTAATGGAAAGGAGAGTTCCGGCATTCCAGGTCCTGAAGCTGCTAAGCACCATGGCAGCTACACTTATAGCGGTTCTTCTGGGACGAATGCACATGAGGATACTCCAGTGGCTACTATTCACACAGTGGTTTTATCAACAGCTTCCAATGTCACACAAGATTATTCTGACAAATGCTTGCAAAAAGGTCCTTCTTTGGTGGTTGAACAGCCACCAAGTTACTGTAGGTCACCCATTTATACTTTCCCCTCCCACAGCCACAGTGACCACGGATGCTTCCCTGATAGGGTGGGTGGGCTATTTCAGGGAAGAACTGTCCAAGGTACTTGGTCAGACATGGAATCTCATTTGCACATCGATGTCTTAGAGTTGAGAGTGGTGTTTATAGCATTGCAACACTTTCACAACTCTCTATCTCGAGAGACGATTGCAATACAGACAGATGACATGTCGGTAGTCTGGTACATCAACAAGCAAGGGGGAACCAAGTCTTACCCCTTATGCCGAGAGGCCCTGAGACTTTGGCAATGGGCTGTATCCATTGGGTGCTTTCTGATAGCAATGCACATACCCGGGTCATCCAACATGATAGCGGACAAACTAAGCAGAGCCATTCTGTTGCCCCATGAGTGGTCCCTCAAAGAACGAGTGGCGGAAAGAATATTCCGCAGATAGGGCCAGCCTTGCTGCGACCTTTTTGCATCCCCGCTGAATGCAAAATGCAGAAGCTACTTCGCCCTGTACCCCCCACTGGCGGACAGCCCAAGGGGCTCACTTGTACACGATTGGCCCTCGGGTCTCCTATATGCCTTCCCTCCAATTCCTCTGATTCCCAGATTCTTACAGAAAGCCAAAAGCCTGGGAAGGACTGCTATGCTAATAGCCCCATTTTCGCTTCAGCAGATATGGTTCCCCTTCCTACAGCAATACCAAGTGGGAAAACCTTGGGTTCTGGACCCAGTGCCAGACCTTCTGACACATTCGTTGGGTGTTCTTCACCCCTCTCTTGTCTCCCTCAAACTGACAGCTTGGCTGCTCCGCTTCCCAACCTAGCCAGGTCATATGATTTGTCTCCAGCGGTTCAACATATTTTAGTTTCCTCTCACAAAGTCTCCAACAGGAAACTTTATAACAGCAAATGGAGGCGATTTGTTCATTGGGCTTCTCAGCATGGTATTGATCCCTATGTTGCCCCTATTCATAGTATTTTGGAATTCATGACTTCGCTCTTTCATGATGGTGTGGCAGCTACTACGATAAGGGTTCAATTGGCTGCCATATCTAACTTCCATGTGGGATGCAGTGGCTCAAACATTATGTCACACAGATTATGTAAAGCCTTTTTGAAAGGGACTCATCACCTTAGGCCAACTATCAGACATACTGTTACTCCATGGAATCTGAATTTGGTGCTATCTCAACTCATGCTTCCCCCTTCTGAGCCTGCATTATCTTGTCCTTTGAAGTTCCTTTCTTGGAAGACAATTTTCCTGGTGGCTATTACTTTGGCTCGTAGAGTTTCTGAACTGCAAGCATTTTCTATCAGGACGCCATATCTAGTCTTTCATCCCGACAGAGTGACTTTAAGAATGAATCCAACCTTTCTTCCTAAGGTCTGCTCCGAGGCAAATTTGAACCAGTCTATTGACTTTCCTACTTTTTTCAGACATCATACTAATAGAATGGAGTTCATGTTACATAAGCTTGATGTTCACAGACAGTTGAGGTTTTACTTAGACAGAACAAAAGAATTTAGGAAATCTGATCAACTATTTGTCTCCTATGCAGACAATAAGAAAGGTTTGTTGGTATCCAAAGTTACATTGTCCAAATGGATTGCTGACTGTATAAAACTTGCATATTCTTCAGCTAAACAACCTTTAGAACGTGAGGTGGAAGCTCATTCTACCAGGGCTGTTTCTAAATCTTTAGCCCATGCAGCCCATCTACATTTGGACACCATTTGTGCAGCTGCTACTTGGTCCAAACCTCATACGTTTATCACTCATTACAAAGTGGACAGGGCCACCAGGGACAGGGATTCCTTTGGTTCCATCATTCTCAGGAATATAAGGAGCCACCCAGGATTAGGGTGCTTGGGATGCTACCCACGTGTAAAGAACAAACGGCGAGACTGAACAACTTCACATAAAGAAGTTGTGTTCTTACCATAACGTTCCATGTGAGTTGTTCATCTTGCCTTTGTTCTTACACTCCCTCCCACCTTCCCCCTTCAGGTTTTGGAAGAACAGGTATGACTGGTGGTCTGGCTGGTCTTGCTCATGTCCTTCTTTCCAACCAGATTATTGTTTAGCTATTGTAAATAGTTATGTACTTTGTACATTGTTTATAATTGGTTGCTTAGTGTGTTTTGTATTGCTGGTTTAGCAAACTAGATCTGGGGTTGGTAGGAGAGCATCATGGAATAGGGACTGTGCCTCGAGCTAACTCAAAGATCTTGAGCTTGGAAAGCAGCCGACTCGGAGCTGATGGATTGCACTGAACTCACGTGTAAAGAACAAAGGCGAGATGAACAACTCACATGGAACGTTATGGTAAGAACATAACTTCTTTTTCAGGTTAACAAATTCTGCTGCACATTTGGATATTCTCCCCAAAGTGTTCTTGTGTAAAACTTCCTCCATACTTGCACTATCTTATCATATTTCACTGACAGGTGAACAGCATTGCACTTCAGCATTTTGCCAAATGTATAGCAGAGTTCCTGACTGCACTGTCACATAGCAGTAAAACAACACCTCTAACTTGCAGAAAGGAGAATCATTTAACAACAGCATTACAATTTGTTGCCAGACTTTGTATTTTGCCACATTGTAAACCTATCTGCATGCATCAGATGGCCTCTTAGTGTTTGTCATTATGGCAGATGCAGGTGATGGTGGTACGTCTACTGATATTTTACATAACCAAACAGATGGCACAGGTAAGGTGACTTTAGTGTGTTATTTAATAATTCAATTGTTCTGCTGAGCTATGAAAAATTATTAATGTCTCATACTGTACAATGTGACTTTGAGTGCTACAATATGTTTGGTACAAATGACAGTTAATACTCAGCTGACCACAGCAGAAAATCCTGTGCATATTATTCTGAAATGGAAGTCCCAAATTAAAATTTGCTGACCCTAAACAAGATATAATGCATTCCAAGGCATAATGCTGACCCCAAGCAAGATGTAATTCAGTCCAGTGCACAATCTTGGAGTTAACTATTTTAGCTGAGGTGTATGAAGGGTGCAGAAGGTAGACGGTATCATTCAAGTCTTTCTTCTTGAATGCCAGGTGTGGGTTCATCATTATTCAGACCAGTTTTGAACTTCTGTTATGTAACCCAAAATAACATCTGCTTCAGTTTTAGGGTGGTACATAACCATATGCTATTTGATTCTTCATCCCTTGAACTGTTGGGTGTAAGAAGAAATGCTCCTAACGGGCAATTCTTAAAATTGACAATAACTCATATCAAAAAGGGTACAGGTATTTATTTCACTGATCATCTTATCTCTGTAAGTTTGCTCAGAGTAGTTATATTTAGTTTTTTACATTGTTATGTTTAACAGTTTGTTGCATTCTTTTAAAGGCAATAACTTTATCCCTATTAGCACTTGACATTAGACCTATAACAATCTTATTCTCCCCTCTCCAAAATACTTGAAAACTGTATTCAAAAACAATGGTAAACTATTGCCTGTAGGAAGAACTCCTATCCCCTACACAAAATGACTTCCATCCTTCCCATAGTACCAACACTGCACTTTTAACTTATATAGATATTTTCAGTAAAGCTAGATATAATGGCAAACTAGTTTCCTCTATGTTTCTAGACTTGACTAAAGCCTTCAACACAGTTTGTCACAGCAAACTTCTACCTCAAATGTCTTCACCAAGTCTCCCTCTCTCTCTCTCTCTCTCTCTCTCTCTCTCTCTCTCTCAAGCTACCATTCTATGGTTCAAAAGCTACTTATCTAATAGGTATCAGTCCGTAAAATGGCATTCCACCCTCTCTCCATACCTCCCAGTCACCACTGGTGTACAACAAGGCTCTATCCTTGGTTCCCTCCTCTTCAAAATTCTCACTAACACCCTCCATGCATCCTTACAACAGACCTCCCTAATGCAGTACACAGATGACTTCACACTCATTTGCACATCTGACAACATGGCACACCTCCAAAAAATTGCTTAGGAAGGTTTGACAGCCTCTGAAACATGGCTTTGTAACTCACAACTCATGCTCACCCCCCCCTCCAAAAAAAAAAAAAATAAACAACTACTTTTTCCCCCTTCATGAAAAAAACAAAATGTAAATTCCTCTCTCTTGATAATACAACCATTGAAGCCACTTCTCATAGCAAACTATTAGGAAAGATAGTGGGTGATGATCTTAAATTTGACCTGCATGTACAAAATTGCATAAGACAAAATCATCAAAAACTAGAGATGCTTTATAAAGCCAGCAACTTTCTCACCTACACTTGCCACTACTTATCTCCTCCCCACACTTCTTTTTAGTGTTCCCATCCTTAGTAGCCTCCATCACACAAATCAAAACTTAAACAGTGCTACAACAAATTGGCTAAATTTGTGGCAAATACCCCTTTCAGAACCCACCATTGTATAGCACTAAAAAGCCTAAATTGGTTAGAACTACCCCATCAACTTACATATACACAGCTTCTTACCACTTATAGAATTATCTGGCATCCGTCTGCTTCTCTGGCACTAAATACCATTCTACACAACTATGTTCCCACTCAGTCATTATGATCCAATGACAAAAAACTCCTGTCTGTCCACAAACTTATCAAATAGGCTGGGCATTGAATGTACTCACACCATGTTTCTGAGGTCTAGAACACCTTACCTGTATCCATCAGGTAAATGCCCTCTGTCTCATCTTTCAAAACCATTCAGAAAGCTTTCTAGACAAATATGCCTCTGTTCTTACTCAACACCAGGCTAACATGCATCCCTAAATGTGCACAGGTACCTGTTCATACCTTATAGCTCCTTACTCTCCATTCTTCACTCATTTCCTAACTTCTAAAAATGTCTCTCCCCAGCTTTCTCTCTAAATATACCATAAGCCTGCTCTTCCTCTCACTTCATTTAGCAATCCCTGTTTGTATTATGCTAACTTAACTTTAGTTTCTCTATAAAATGGCTAAAATTCTCTAAATGTTAACTTGTATCTATTCTTAACCAATGTTTTCATATTTATGTCTAATTTGGTGTAATTATTTAAACAGTATATGTTTTTGTATTATTTTTGAAGATGGTAAAATTATTGTTCTTAAAATGTTTTGTAACACTTCTGAGGCTTCCCCCCAAGCCTCTGTTAAAAATTGGCTCTTACCCAGTTGGACTTTCCAGGCAATCAAATGTCAATAAACAATCAAAAATAAAATAAATACATGTTTTAAATCAAAATTTACAGCCTGTATTTTCAGAAAGAAATACTGCTTTTCAGCCTATTTTGCTTTCTTTGATTTCATAACTCATGAACTATTGATCTTCAACTTACATCAATGCGTAATTACTGATGAGTTTCATTTAGCATGATTTCCAAAGACTGCAAAACGAAATAATAATTAGTGCAAAAATATAACCATGGGAAGCCTGTCAACTCTATAAATGTACACCATTAATGCAAATTGCCTTGATTAATCCTTGAGACCAATAGTTTAACTACTAATTTTGTAAGTCTACATTTTAATGTTGTGTTCATATATTACATCAAAATCGCAGGATATGCTGGAACATGGGCTGTTCCCTAATGTATGTTAACAAAAGACCTTCAGAAAGCTTATATATTTTGATATTTTTCCTTGTTTAAATCTCCCTGTTGATAGTGATGCCCAACAAAATACAGGATTCCTCACGTACAACTAAACTCCCACCTAGTTGGACCACAGCTTAGCTAAGCTTTCTGAAGGTCTTAAGGCTGACCAAGATAATGCAGGTAATGACAAAATATGAGCTTTTGGAGATGGGGTGGTGTACAGATTCTGGTGATGTACCATCTTTTAAATGTGGTAAAGCCAGGTGGTTTACCATTTCACTGTCTAAATACACAGTGCATCTCCAGTATATGTGACAACCTTGGTCTAAGAAGTGCTGGTAGGTTTATCTTTCTTACTAAACCAACATCTTCCTGCCTCTCTTGTAGGCATTAATCTATCACAATATGATTATGAACTTAAATGGTTTGTTGTATTAATCCTCACTGATGGTCATACTAAGTCAATCATTTTGAGTTTACCTACGGTGTGCTTTTGAGATCTCTCAGGTTTCAGCATTTTTGAAGGCTTTATCTGCAATCATATAGTGGCTTTTATACTTTTGATTGATCTAAATCTAAATTGGCTTAATTCTTGTAGGCTTTAAGTTGTTCTATCCAACTTGGGCCTAACATAGTTAGCAATCCAAGGCACATTTCCAAGTGTCTGGAAGGAAAACACTTTTTTCCCTGAATTTGGTGGTTACAAAACATGCTTTCCTCAATAACTAGTCTCCAGTCGCATTAGTCACCACTGCCAATTATCTCCTTGTAGCCCTTTAAGGGACTCTGACCTCTGCTGCTAATATATGTAATAATTTTGACTTCCATCTTAACAAACTGCAGCATTTTGTAGAGCTATTACAACTGCACTGGTACTCACTTTCCCCATGATTGTACATTACTTTTGTAACACTAGAATTATTTGTCTCTCACACACACACACACACACACACACACACACACACACACACACACACACACACACACACACACACACACGTGCGCACACACACTCTGGATGTGTTTCCATCCTCTACAAACTATTTACTGTGACTAAGTTTTAGAAAGAAGTGTATTAGATGACATGCAATTTCCTGTAGTTGGAGATTAGCATGTTGAAAGATATATACATTATAGACCACTTTCTCCTTTCCTCTATTTAGAATGCCTCTTGTTTTCTTAATATATTAAGACGTTACATGAATTACTTACCTTGCTTGTTTTTTTAGTCATATTTATTTATACATTGCATGCCAGCTATCAGCTCTCTAAAATCTGTTGGCCCATTTGTTTACCACAAGATAAAAGCCAAATGTGGAGGTCATCATTCAGCCATCGGGGCTTTTCCTTTTTAAGCCCTAACCCAACTCTTTGGTGGATGACAGGTGATATGTCACTATAAGAACCTAGTATGCCTTTCCCTACTTGTGAATGGCCTAATCTACATGCTAATGAATGCTGCTATCACTAGCTTGGACAAACCATGTTTCTGGTAATGTCTATTACTTGTAAAACTATATTTGTATTTGGTGAAACAGCCATTGGGCCACCAGTCCCTCCCGTAAAGTAAGCAAGGCATAATTTTTCAGATCTTCCATTTTCTAAACTGCTAATCAAAAGTTGGTCAAATTGATCATATTTGAGGCTTTATCCCTCTATGCCATAGAGCTAGGCATTACTGTGACCATTTTAAATTACATTCTAACTTTACACTAGCCATGTTATTACCTTTTACATCTACATCAGATATTGTGTTTACATTAGAGTAAATCAGATTTCTTGGTTTATAGTATTATGATCAAGCCTACTTGTTCATGTACCTTCTGATTTCTTAGTTCTTGCTGCTTAACAACTTTTCTTGTAGACTTGTCTAGAAGAGTGTTGCGTTTTTTTGTCATAACAGTTCTCCCTGCCTTTGTCTTCCAGCTGCAGCACTGGATATGGCTGCATTTGTCTTAAACAAATTACTGTGATTTTCTTTGTTATGTAGTTTCTCATCTGCCAGTTGAATAACAAAGGCCCTTAGTTAGCGGCTTGTCCTACAACTTCAGCTTCAGGCTGCAAATTTTTCAGTAGTTTTTGCATTCTCACCTTCTAGCATTTATTATACATTTTACTGATTTTCAGGCATCAGTAAGGCAATAAGCAGGTAATCTAAGTTTCAGCCTTGTACTCTTTAAAAACTGAGCTCGTAAGTGACCACAGGGAGATGATAACTCTGACGGATATTGCAATGCCTCTTTTTAATATTAGAAAGCTGATAGTGTGAACAAGATTTTTATTGACATGAATTCCATTCCTACACAAATCTGAATTCCTGACATTTGCATTGGGGGTCGTTAGATAAGACATAAGGTACCCTCTGCCTTAATAATGTAGACTTCAATTCCCTAATTACACTTGAGAACTTGGAATAATAATCTACACTTAAAATAGACAGCTTCTCTGAAATGGAACAGGTCTATACAGACTGGGCTCTATGGTCTTCTGGAAATGTCTATGCTAGCATCTCTTCTTTGAGACTGCTTTTATGACATGAATTGCATATAACACAATATGAGTTGAAATTCCTGGCCATTACATTGTACTGCTTGCTCTTTATTTTCATGCTACTGTTACTAAATGTGATGTATGTATCTGACTGCTAAGTTGCTTGGAAAATATTATTTTTTTGAGTTTTGAAACTTAAGCCTTGGATGAAATTAATTTTTTCAGGGAAAAATAAAATATCTGATTTTGCTTAAGCTAGCTCTTGTTTTTAAACCTGCCTCATTAACTACATTTCTAAATTATTGTCAGTGCCTATTTTGAATCATTTTATTTATGTTATTGGTAACTATCACATTAATTAAGTAATCTTGAATTTTTATAAGAAATCTTCATGCTTCTCTAATAAATATACTGAATTTATCAGCTATGTGCAGTTCCTTGACATGGCTGTATGTCACTTTAAGATCATATTTCTGTAAATTATGTAATATCCTCTTTAGTGTCAAGAAACTCCTTGCTTAAAGCATTTCAACATGCACTTTCGAAGATTTGTACTTTTTTCATACTTATATTTGTGACTTTCTTTGTATTCATAAATTATTGTTGTCCCAGTCCCCTTCAATAACACACATCACATCAAATGACAATTGACGACCTTTATTAGATTTCCATAACATAGCTTTGATCATCAACTTTATTAATTACAACTATTCATGATATAATTGATACTAGAATACAGCATAACATCCTTGTAATGTTAATCAGGGCAGCGTACCTACTCACCCTACCCCAGTAAGCTGCGTCCATACTTCTACTCACTTTACTTATGAAGCAGCGTCCCATCTCACTTCATACATCATTCATTATAATGTTAATCAGGGCAGCGTACCTACTCACCCTGCCCAACAAACAGGGGCCATACCTCTGCTCCCTTACTTTACCTATGAAGCAGCGTCCCGACTCACTTCATACACCATCCATTGAATTACCATCCACCAAATAAACACCATCCTTACCTCAGCTTGCTTATCTATTCAGCAAGCTTCCTCCAACTACTCATTTCCTTTCCCCAGATCCTTGAAATGAACATCCAGACATCAGAGGGGGAACAGAAGAGGGCAAGCCTATCCTTCTTCTCCGCCAACCAGCCTGACCAGGCTGTTCCCCCTCCCTTCTACCCAAAATTGTTCAATCCACTTCCCACAAAAGGAAGGGTCAAGCCAAACATCATTTGGTGTACAATAATTACCTGGACATTACCAGCCCTTGGCAATTACCTAATGCTTACCAAAGCCTCACCTGCCACTGGAGCAATACATATACTTATAACATATACCCCAAAGATCCCCACCATGTCCCCCTGAAACAAAAGGAACAGGTCCTGCACATGGAAGTAAGGATAGTAACTTCCTGTGGTCCTGTGAGTGTTGTGACTCCATCCCACTTACAAAAACACTAGTCTCCCTCTAACAATCCCCAACCCTATTTTATCTTGCCCCAGCATGCCTCCTCCTCCCTTGCCCCCCCACTACCCTGACCCGCACACGACATTGATGTGCCTTAATAATTACCTCTAACTTCTTATGCACCACTGTAGCAACTGGAACTTCCACTCCTTCCAGGTCCATTACCTTTGAAATGCACTTCTGTTGCTCCCTTTGCACACCTCCTGTGTGTGACCTCATGGTACACCACTCTAGCGATCAGGACATACACTGCAACAACCTGCTTCCACCATCTGTAACCTCACTGCGTTGCACTTCGTCAGCTGAAACACCCATCACAGCATCATCATCTGCAAAGAGAAAGACAAATGTAAATTCTCGGAAATGCATTTTAACAATTTGTTCCATACTATAGAGGCAACACTCCTTATCTTGACAATGAAAGGAGAAACAGTCAGGGCAATGGCAATTTAAACCATGGCACCCCTGTTAAAGTACAGGCTTACATCACATAACGCCCCATACCATTGCCATACGTCCAACCCCCATAACAATGTCAGACCTCAAATGGTTTCCCAACTGTTAAGGAATAAACTATTATTTGTAGCTTTTTTTTTTTTTTTTTTTATCTTGTTCTTCCTTGAGAAGAACGTGGCTCTCTAGTGTCTATCAGTTGCCCTATGTGCATGCACAAATAGCCCCTGACAAATGGCCATGCTTCTATCAATAAACATTAATGGCCACGTCATTCACCCTACCTACCTACCTGCCAGGAACTCATTCAGTCCTACTAGTGGTTAACACTTCAAAGACGCCCCTCAAATCCAAAGTCAGCCCCCAAGGCTCATCTCCTTTCATACCACTTTCAGCGAGATGTCCTAGCCACTATATGCTAATATTTCTTTGCTACCAGTTCAATACTGTAAAAGCCCTCCAAACTCTCTCTCCATGCAACACTCTGCCCCAAGAACTCTTCGCACCACGTAAAACTAAGGCTAGAACTGCTATAACCCCCGGACAAAGTAAAATATTCCCATCTATGATGTCGCTTGATAGAAACCAATACAAAACTCTCTTTCCAGACAACACAAACCAACACAAAATGGCCCCCATCCTCACCATAATGAAAACTCTTCAGCTTCAGAAGATGATATCACTGGGAACAAGAACTCTTGTCATGCAATGCAAAGACTCTATTTGCACCCAAGATGGTGCAGGCATAATGACAAGTCTACCACTACAGATGGTGAAAACAAAGGCCAAAAGCACTCAAGAACCAACCCCCCCATACATGCTAGTGCAACTGATGCAACAAATAGTGGCAACATGAAGACCTTATCCTGCATCTGAAGGCAAGCATTCAACCATTGAGCAAATCTACCGCCAGCACGACAAAGCTTCCCCTTACCTCCTTCTTATGCCAGCCACCCCTTACACACAGTATGTGAAGCTGTACCTCAGCACCCCTACCCAATATCCCAGCACAAGAAGGGCTGCAAACCAGAGCCCCCAAGTCAGGAACACTTCACAGACATTATCCCCACCCACACAAAAGCCTGCAGAACTCATAAAACTATCAGTTAACATAATAACCTTATCCTGACTGCACCAAATGCAGGACCAAACTGCAATATATATCCTGATTTCCAAATGATCAGACATGATCACCACTTAAACACACAATAATCAGAGGCAAGAATCTGGCTGTACTGCAAAACTCTGTACAACCATGGCACACTCCTTTGCCTTCCCTGCCTCTTCATGAAGAAATTGTACAACTAAGCAATATGGCCACTCCAACAATTATTGCCATCACGCACGCGTGCAGTAGCACCCTTACTTCATACAGGACCTGGGAGAAAAAAAAAAAAAACTAGCAGCTTCAAATGAGCGCCTGCCTTGATGAGTGATCCAGCAACACACGGACAAAACTACACAATCAAAGCCAATTCATCAAGGAACTAAAGCCGCCACTGACCCCGCACACTCAACCACTCATGAAGGCACCCTCACCCAAACCGGCCACCAAACCTTCACTAGCAACACAGGCACTCCACAAAACTCCATACATCTAAGACATCTGCTACTCCAGACATGGCTGTGACCACTCTTGCCTGCCATACAACAGTTCTTAACACTCTATTTCCACTATCAATCGCTGTAAGGACAACTTCAAACACCACTACACCCCCTTGGTTTTATTGCCTTCTTTCTACTTCATTGTAGGTATGAAATCAGTACAAACACCTGAAATTAACCTAATGTAGTCCCCTGTAAAATACCGGCAAGGAATAATGAAAAAAAACAAAAAAATCCCATACATATGTCTAAGCTCTTGAAGTAAAATCCTACAGAACTGCATGCTGACCATACAGCAGGGACATCCATTAGCATTTACAGCAAGTGACATGGCCCCGAAATCCAGCCTCACTATCTGTATAATGCCAGCTACAGACACCCCCATGCAAACAGGGACTCTGAAGGTAGAATTGGGAATTAGTTGAAGGAAGCTTCCTAATCATCACGAGTACACTTTAGTCCAGCCGCCATACTGCATGGCACCTTAGCCCACTAGCTGAATCAGTTCTCTCGTTGTTCCCTCTTTGCTGTAGTGTTTTTTTTTTTTTTTTAATATATAAATATATAAGGGACTGAGGGCTGAGTCTTGCCTACTGAAACCCCTTATGCAGGGTCTCAACCTTTCCGAAAGTAAGTGACACTAAACATACATTTGAAGTATGGTGTCAATTGTGTGAAACAAAATGTATGGAGCCTATTGCGCATGTGACATGCACAACATTACTCTTGGCATCTTAAGCCCGCGAAAGGAAAGCTGCAGCGGTTCCTCTACAATGTACAATAATTACAGGTACTGCAAACCACCCAGAAGCCCCAGACTAACTCTCAACACCGGTCAGGGACAGATCCCAAATACTGCTTTTGACACCTCGCCAACCAGGAGACAACAGGAGCAACACCAGCAAACAAATCTGAAAGTCACGATAGCAGAGACAAAAAAACCTTAACCGATAAGCCCTTCTGAACGTGACCAACTACGGAAAATGAAAATACAAACCAAACCCTACTCTGTGTGACCAGGAGCCATTACTTTTTTTTTTTTTTTTGTTCTTCAACACCCAACCCACGAAGCACTCCCTCCGTCAAAACTCCTCCGACCAGGCATAGCCACGTTAAAACTCCAGCCCCACTGCAACAAGTAAAGGACGATGGCCCACCATAGGGCCAAGTGAACAATGCCACCAAAAAGCCAGAATGCCCACGAATCCTTCAATCGCATTAGCGGAGCACAAAGTGTCAAGCCATCTCCTCTCCTAGAATTTACAGCAGCTGCAATAAACTAGTGAGGCAGACCACAGCATCACCTACGCCATACCATCACACAAAAAATTATTTTTTTTTATATAAAAACCCAACCAAGTAGGCGTGGTGACCAATCACTACCAGAGTGCACCCTGAGCCTGCAAAAGCCCCAAAACACACACCAACTAGTCAGCACACCTCGAGAGCAACAAGGCACCGATCCCAACCACTGAGACCGCAGCGCTCCAGTCCTGCACCAGCAAAATAGATGGAACCCCAACTAGGGACCACTCTAGGTATTGATCCTATGAACCTAGACCGTTGGTAGAATAATGGCCTCTGCATTAGCATAAGGCTCTTCAATGAGTCAACACCAACCTGCCCAAATCACAACACCATGAACTCAGGCCACCTTGAGTTCACAACGATCAAAGTGAAAGAGGATCCACCTCTACAACATAACACGCTGACATGACAACACTATCATCATGCAGTTGAAAGTTGCTGCCAATCTACAGACCACAATGCCCAAATAAACCAAGAGGAAAACAGTAGCACCTCCTCAACATATCCAACCTGACTCCCAGCAAACCAATCAAAACCATCCAACCTGCCCAAAGCCTGCATCTTCACCCAACCTGAGAACCCCCTCAAAAAAAAAAAAAAAAAAAAAAACCTTTAACCAGCATACATATGACCATACCCTACATACTCACCTCCTCAAGCCCACCACCAACCAAGGCCTACCTGACCAAAGGACACACCGGTCATCAGGACATGAACCTGGAGCATAGCAAGTTCACGCCAAAATGTGACTGCTTAACCCAACTACACTAGACTAAACCTCTTAAGCTCCTCCCCATCATTATCTCACTTCCTCCCAACCATCTCTGCTTCCACTTAACCCTTTAACTTCCACAACCCATGTAATTCCCCTTAATATTAACCTACCCCTCCCATGAAGATGTCCCGGGACAACTTAGTTTGTGCCAAACTTCATTTAGCAGTTACTTTTGTGTCTGTTCATATGTCTGTTGTGTATCTGTAAATGCTCTTGAGATGTAGGGAACGGGTATGTTCTCTTGTAGCATCACAGCTTCTGCACAATTTTAACCGGAATCTACCTGAAACATAATTGCCTTAATTTTATCATTAAATGTTTAATGTTGGTACTTAGAGTTGCCAGCTCTAACGCACAACCTTCAACGAAGGTATGCCCATTCACGCATGTCTCCACATAGAAGACGCTCTAGCTGAGAATCGAACAGGGCAACGTCATACTGTGAGGCGACAATGCTACCGCAGCACCACCACCACAGTTATAGCTGCTTACTGTCATGAAAACACATTTACACCCGCTTACAACAGCTTAAAAGTGTCTTATTCAGTCCTAATTGACAATATCAACAAGGCGTCCAGGTCTTGAACCCTGAACCATGCACACTGAGGTCACTGGACGTACCACTAAGCCATCTGGGTTGTATTCATGTTGCATGGAGTTTATAATGCACATCTTACTACAGGTATTCCACAGTACTGGAAACAAATGGGACAGTCACTTTGTGTACATATGTACAGTACCCTTGAATGTACTGTACTCCGTGAAACAACAAAGACAAGTCTACATCTGTTCAACTGTCATAACTACATATATATATATATATATATATATATATATATATATATATATATATATATATAGATATATATATATATATATATATATATATATATGCACCTATGGGATGTGCACACACACACACACACACACACACACACACACACACACACACACACACACATATATATATATATATATATATATATATATATATATATATATATATATGCATATACACAGACACAGCTATATATATATATATATATATATATATATATATATATATATATATATATAATATCTATATATATCTATATATATATATATATATATATATATATATGCATATACACAGACACAGCTATAGCCATATATATGTATATATATATATATATATATATATATATATACACACACACACACACACACACACACACACACACACACACACACACACACACACACACACACACACACACACATGTCTGAACACCCTTTGTGACATAGAAGGGTTCCAAAGGAGCTTAAGCATTTCAAAACTTTTTTTTGTTTTTCAAGGCCTGTTCCCAGTCTATGTCTTGTATATTTTGTTCTAACACATTTTTAGACATAGTTACCTCAGACATAGAAAGTTCAACATTGAAAACTACTCTTAGAAGCCTCTGTAATCCCTGTATGTTTTTGGCTCTGGCATTTGCACAACTGCTTTTATTTTTTCTTTACTAGGCTTTCATTATTCTGATGATGAACTGTGGCCCATGTATTTCAGACTTGTCACTTTAATTTTACAGTTGATCTTATGCAACTTGTAATTTCAATGTTTTAATCTGTTTGGTAGCTGTATCGGTCTTTTGTCATGATCTTCTTGCATCTACTAAAATAATTCATCATGTGATAGCTTTATGATACATTCAAGGTGTTCAGTTGCCTTTGCAATAACTCTCTGTAACCCCTCTAATGTTGAGTAGATAGCAAATGAGGTGTATGAAGCATTGTACCTTTATTTCACTCTCTGAACTTATTTTACCATTTCTATCTTTTGATAATCCAAACAGCCCAAAATGTTGGGAGAATCCACTTTTTTAAATACTCCCTGGGATTCAAGAAGCTTGGCACAAGGACAGTATTAGCCTTGCGCCGAGCGTCCTCACTACAGATGGTGCAGCAGCGCCATATGAATATGTATGAGGGTGTGCCGCCGCACCCTCGACATGCACAGGAAACGTGTGCGAGTGCATGGGCATGTACAAGTGCTCTACAGAGGCGTAAACATGCCCCGACAGTTGCACAACCTACTATGCTTACTAGTAGAGCCCGCCTCTAATAGTAAGTCAGTAATTCAGTGTCCGTGGATACCGAAATGTATGCTAAGCATACAAGAGTGTCCACGAACAGTGAAATAAAATCGAAGTAGTAAACACACAAGCACATAGTAGAATGTTGAGCCCTGTCCCTAGAACTTTCACAATTAGACTCCACGTGTCCCTATTATACATCTGAATTGCTGCAATATCGAAGGTGTAAGCAAAGCGCAGAGTGTTTACATGTCACTGCCCTCTGCCGAGCGTAGCTTACACATCAAAATCATTCAAATAGAGAAAAACATGCGGAATCAACATAAATGTCAATAGTGTAGTGCTTAGAGCATCCACCTAATTAACAGGCATTCACAGTTCGAGCCCAACAATAGCACGTATCATTTTCCATGTGGAATGAATGTCGTTTTGCTGTAAAATCGACATAAGAGTATTGCATGAGATATTTAACTAAATGTCATTCAAGTCTGAGTGCGCTTGCACTGGTCTAAGCAGTGCCCAGCATAGGAAATGTATATAAGTATGTACAGATATATAATATATATATATATATATATATATATATATATATATATATATATATATATATATATATATATATATATATATATATGTGTGTGTGTGTGTGTGTGTGTATATGTGTATATACATATATACACATATATATCAGTGAAGAAAGAACGACGTAACAATAAAGCATACAAAAGGAATGAGAAGGGAATCAACAGCAACCCCAGTATTATATACCGCTGTCAGCGTATGTCATATCAAGTTGGGCAGGAGTGAGCAAAGCACTGCTACTCACAACACAGGCAGGATATTGCCAGTTGGAGTAACAGTGTTTATCTGCTAAGTCTACTTTACACTCAGAGAGTAGTCTCTGGTGGGACTACCCAAAAATTGATAGACTATTTGGCCATCCGACCATTACACAAGCAAGGGCAGGTATGTTCAAGGACTAAATGGTGGGAAAACCTGAGAATACATGGATTGGGACAACATACATGTAGGGCCCCTAACGCTCGGGAGAGGGCAATGTATGGAGGTGTGTCATGGCTGCGATAGCAACAAGACAATGGATGGTATGTGAGTATGTTGAACTCGGGTGGTGTGGAGGAACTATGGGTGCGAAATTATGGATCCAGGTGTGCCAAGGTTGGATGGGCTGGTTCTAAATGGACCACCTCGTGGAGATCAGTGAGTTCATTATAAGTATATATGCTTACACACATGCAGACATCTTTATGTAGAACTACATTCTCTGTAACACATTCATTCCATTTGCAGACATAAATAACATGAATGTGTCCTTACAAACCTCGACAGTAGATAGAATAATAGGTTGTGCATAAGAGGGAAGGGACAAAACTGCTAAAACACAGAAGTGTGTACAATGTCTGAAGTCAGTGCTGTGCTGAAAAAATCAAATGTGAGGACTTTCTCACATATGTAATTATTCCTGTGATCTGCCTGCTACGGCAACGGCAATTACTAAACCGGTCTATTTGTAAAAGAAATACGCCAAACACGTACATAATTAGGCTCACATGTGTAACGTGTGCATTACCACATAGCCATACTTATTAATTTATTGTAGTGTCATGTTAACGGGAGTAAGGATGTAATTAAGTATAGAGTCTAACCTTGACAGAAAGACATGCGTGTCCCATGTGGGACAATCCAAAAATTGCGAATATTGTCCTTTTGGTCACTCATGTCACCAATGTTTGTGGACTAAATGTTTGGGAGTTCTGAGGATACATGGAGTGAGTCAACTGATGGGATGGGTCTACAGGAGTAGGGAGTGGCCATTGTGTAGTGGTGTGGATACACCGCAAATCCAACTGGAGAATGGATGACTGCAGTGTTAGGGAGGCGTTGGGGTGGGTGTTTGGGGAAACAGGAGCCATGGGTATATGGGTATATATGCAAATGAAGCAGCACAGCAATAGTGTATTGGTTAGAGCAACTGCCTAACGAACAGACATTCCTGTTCCGAATCCCACTGCATTACATACCATTTACCATCGGTAATCTGTACATGAACATTTTTCGACATCTGTCCACTGTATAACCTGCAAAATAACAATTAAAAGTGAACTGGAGTGAAGTGTCAGTGTCATAATGAATAAGGCACTAGTAAGCAGGTTTAAGCATATATAAACACCAGTAAGCGTGTGTAACTGTGTTTGCATGGGGTATGCATTGCTTTACAGACACACACACACACACACACACACATATATATATATATATATATATATATATATATATATATATATGGGTCCCTATCTATTCACCGACAATTCATTTCACTGAAACTCATTTCGTCGACAGTTCATTTCATCGACAGAAAGATGTGCCCCCTTCAAAAATTGTTAGGTGGGGGGCTGTGCCCCCCACACCCCCCCTAACTATATATATCAACTCCAGGGTTGCACAACATTGGGGAAGGGGGCACATCTTCCTCTCGACGAAATGAACTGTCGGCATTAAAATGAGTGTCAGTGAAATGAATTGTGAATAGATAGGGACCTATATATATATATATATATATATATATATATATATATATATATATATATATATATATATATATATATATATATATATATATATATATATATATATATATATATATATATATATATATATATATATATATATATATATATATATATTGCAGACATATACATATATATATATATATATATATATATATATATACATATATATATATATATGTGTGTGTGTGTGTGTGTGTGTGTGTGTATGTGTGTGTGTGTGTGTGTGTGTGTGTGTGTGTGTGTGTGTGTGTGTGTGCGTATGTAGATATACACAGATATACAGCTATGATAGGAAACAGCACACAAGAATGACATATGTTCACAGGCTGTGCCAATGGAAGTGAGGGGCCCAAGCAAGAAACATGAAACACACAGCATGACCTTCCACCCCCCCCAGCCGGACATGGGAAACATACACACAAACCCGCAAACAATGTAAATAGTCCACTGCTCCCCAGACCACAGGCAGGATACAACTGGGGGGGGGTACACAGTGCACCTGTGAAATATAAATTTGGAACACAGACAGGAGCGTCCCTTGCGGGACACCCCAAAAATTGACAAGGCCAAAAGAAGGTGATACATCGAGCATTCTGGCTAGGGTGTGTACATACCCAGAATACAAGGGTGGGAAAGCCTGATGACCCATGGGTCGAGACAATTGTATGACATGAGTCCCGTGAAGTGGAGAGTGGGCAGCATGTAGTGGTGTGTTCAGTACCGACCAGGACCAAGAGTACGGATGGGTGCTGCAGAGGAGGTGCGGGTGGGAGAACTATGGGTAGCTAGTTATGGGTCTAGGTGTGCAGGTGTTGGCTGATGTGGGCCTATATAGACAGCCCCAGGGATGTAAGCAAATGTGTTCATTGGGCAGAGGCGTCGCTCAATGAGCAGCCACACCCACTACGATTCCCACTGCAGCAAAATGTAATCTATATGGCAAGGAACGGAATAACCACATGTACATGTATATATGTAGAGGTATGTGTGTGTATAGCTACCCATAGTTACATAGAGATAAACCTCTCCCTCTCCGTAGTACAAATGTATACATACAGAGACAGAATACATATACATACCCACATATAAATATATACATATGCAGACACCCATAGACCCATATGTTGTTAGATAAATATATATAGACAGCAATATATAAATATATACATGTATGCATACATATACAGATATATCTGTATATAGTAATATATATATATATATATATATATATATATATATATATATATATATATATATATGTGACTGCAAATATATATTAAATATACACATGTATATAGCTAGGATATGATACAGCAGTTACGAATTACATATGTTCACAGGCTGTGCATATGGGGGTGAGGGGTCCAGTAAACAAACGTGTAACACGTAACATCAACCCCCCCCAGCTAGGCCAGTAAGACATACAGACACAAAATAAAAGTAAACACACTACTGCTTCCCAGACCACCGGCAGAATACCACTAGTGGGAGAAACCTGCCGGGTCTAATCTTGAAACAAAGACATCAATGTCCCTTGTGGGACACCCCAAAAATTAATGATCATCGGAGTCAGTTCCTGTCATGATTCATCAAACCAGGCTGTAGACATACACGGACCAGTAGGTTGTGCAAGCCTGATAACCCATGGGTCGACACAACCTATGACGTGTCCCGACATGCGGAGAGTGGGCAGTGTGTAGTGGTGTGTTTATACCCCACCTGCACCCACAGTAAGGATAAGTGCTGTAGCAGAGGGGAAGGTGAGGGAACTATGGATATGCAATTATGGACCTAGGCGTGCAGGTGTTGGCTGGTGCAGTCATATTAAGACCGCCCCTGGAATGTAAGTAACATTCCGAAATGGGCACAGCTTACAGCCCATACCTCTCAACCCCTAAGAGCAAATCCACTGGACAGGGCATAAACCATTGGGTGAACAAATAGGGACCATACCTCTGTACTGTCCCTGATTTCCAGGGACGTCCCTGATTTTGACTCAAATTCTAACTCTGTCCCCCTTAATCCCTCCTAAAACTAGTGACATTTGGAGGAAAGGTGGTGAATTACACGTAATGAATAATGACAACAATTAAGAGTTATAAACATCATTTACCTCAGAAAATGTGTATGAATTCATATGCTCTGAGTCTGTCAATGTGTCAGGTTAATAGCACTAATATTTTAAATGTGTCCTTGTTATGACGTGTCCCTGATTCAGGTGATATTTTTCCCCAATCGTTTGAGAGGTCTGATAGGAACAGAAAGCACATATTCCTCTTACAATCTTAGAAAGATGATAGAATATTCGGTATGCAGTAGCATGACTCGGCTGAAGGATGTGGGTTCCAAAACCCAATTACTTGTTTGTATTGAAGAGTGTCAGTTCCCATGTATTAACTAGACAGGTGCAGATTGTAAGAGGAACACACCAAGAATATGAATCAAACTCTAGACAGGCCGCAGATTTCGTACAGTCGAACGGCATGCTTTCGCCTAATGGGCAGCCATTCCCGATACTGTAGGCATGTAATCCAATATAATAGGCATCACAAGGTAATATTGTAGTCCTCACTCCCACCCAGGGGTGTGAGTGTCAGATGCAAACACCAAATGCAGTGCATTTGCAAGTGCGGGAGCAAGTGGGTGTAAGCCTGTTTGGCCGCCGGTATGCGAGTATTACACTGGTGAAGCAATGTAGAGGCTAACTGAGTGTAAGAAACTGTAACTGGAGGTTAGCATTGCTTAGCTCCACGCAAACCCATGCACACCTGCTCACAACTGCTTTAATGTGCCTTAATCACTCCATATCCAACAGCCTTGTTCTGCCCAGCAACAAAATAAATGGCCTCTGCAAGGCTCGAAACCAGGACTCTGCACACACAGCTAATGTGATTTACTACTAAGCCATGGCAGATATACAGACATTGGATGTTATCACAAACATATCATCCAGCACAGTCATTCAACAGTATAGGAAATGTATTCCATCATGTAGATGTATGTGTGTGTGTTTATATCCAGATATAGATACATACATATATATATAGATATATCAAGAACATCCCATGTGACAACAAAGCATTACAAAGGAATGAAAAGGGAAACACCAGCAACACCTGTATTATGTAGTGGTGTTGTCCTATGTAATATCAAGACTCCCTCAGACAGACATGTGTCATTAATACACGCAAACATTTGTATATTGGCCAAATACATCACTCTGTGCATTTTATTTACATTAACACAATAGTTCCTGTCCAATCATTATGTGAGAACAGTACTCTTGCAAGGTGTTGTGTGCGACATCATCATTATGAAAAAGGTAAATGGGGTAACCATAGAGTGACTGGTAGTGTTGTGTGTGCAATGGGGTCGTCTGCATCACGTGTACCTGGAACCTTTAGGAGTCATGTGCATACCAGGATCATGTGCCTGAGAGACAGGGGTGAGGTCAACTGGAGTATGTTATGATGCATATTAAAAAGGTTACACGTGTGTGAAATGGACAGCTATATATGGGGCAAATGTTGTTCTAGGAACTGATTGGCCTTTTGTTTTCGTAGGGTTTGAGTGGGATGTGGGGGAAGGAGAGTAGGTATGCTCGTGGAGGATAGGTTGGGTAGGATGACAGACAAGACAGCATACAGGGTCAGTATATGACACATGTGGGGGGATAAACCTTGGACGAGGAAGGGTGTTTGGCAGTCACAAGCCCATGAACTCCCAGATGGAAACAGTGGGACGGAGGTCCCCAGCCATGGGCAGCCACCACTGCACCAAAACAGCCACAAAGGTGGCTGTGCTGGGGGCTATCTAGGAGGAGCAGGCTCACCCTGTTAATGTGACAATCTGACCTTGAGCTGGCGTATCTGGCCTCGGACCCCCTTATAGAGCCCCCTACGCACCACATCCGGGACTGTGCAACAGTGGAAAAGTTCCAGTCTGGACCTGCTCCCAGGGGGGACAAGCCCCATCCTCAGTGGTGGTTCCACCAGAAGGTGGTGCAGAGCCAACAGAGGTGGAGGTCCAAGGCTGGGCCCCAGATGTGCTAATGCCAGGTGCCATGGCCAGCTGAAGTGGGACAGGAGGTTCTGCCGGGACCTCCAAACCCATACAGCCTATGGTGTTGCAGTTTTAACACAGATATGGATCAGTAATAGTCAACAGCATTCAGGATTACTTATAACAGCATGCATAGATATGACCATCAACCCAACACAACAGATGGTATACATTTGCAGAGGGAGCACAACACATGCATATATACTGCATGATATCTGTACAAAGTGTAGAAGACTTGTGACTGCAGCTATGAACAGTGGCCCATTATTGGCATGTCACTGAGAACCTCAGACAGTGATTGTTGTACCACTGTTTCATGTGACATATATCCAATCAGGGATGCAATGGCAGAAACTCTCATCTCTATCACCATGTACTGACTGCAATCCTCACACTATGCTTCTGCAGTTCACAGATGTGTGTTCAGTAACACAGGAAACAAATGGTTCCACACACTGACCAATCCACAGTTGGCCCTACAGATGGGTGTTCCCTCACAAACAAAGCACTGTCTTGTCAGTTTTAAAACATGCAGAATAGCCATTACCACACACAACTTGTTAAACGGGCAGTAGTCTCAATGAAGCATAGCTACACATACATGCTGTAGTCATGTCTGGCACATCATCCTCCTGTCTTTAGGCTATTTTCTACTGTGTATGTTATTTGAGGAATATCCAGCTATCATCTGTGATGCCGTTTACCAAACACCAGATCCAGGTTCCACTCACAGCGACTGTCATGGGCAAACACCAACATGATGTTCCTAGATATTGTACTGTGTTTCCATGCGATTGGCTACTGGAACATCACCATAGCTGTTCCACATGCAGTCAGCTAGAGGAGGACTGCAATAGGTGCAGAGGCCATCGCCTGATCATGACCATCACTTACAAAACACAAGCTGCTGCTGAGCAGGTGTACAACTCCACATCCACCAGAGAGTGTGTGGGAGGGACAGACAGAGGCAAAGTACATCAGAGAAGGGCTTGGAGACTAAAACCTATGCATCGTCTGTCACACACCTACCAGTACAGGGGTTCAACCCCCTGACTGACTAGCCATTACTATTACAAGTGTATGCAGTTACTCCATGTGCCACAAAGCTGACATGTTGGTGTGTTGTAAGAACATATATGTGTGCTGGTGAGTGACATCTGCACACATATATGTGTGCTGGTGAGCAACATCTGCAACAGAGATATAGTGGACATACATTAGGTGTAGCACACATGGCTGTCCACATGAACGGATGTCATTGTCAACACAACCACACTCTCTAAGGGACTCAGACACATTGCCACACTTTGCCAGGCCCACAAATACACTTCCTAACTACTTAGTTTGCCACACTGCAGTAATGCACAGGTACTACATGCACCACAAGGGATATCCGGAGGTTCTATGGGTTAGGGCATGTGAATGTGTCTGACATCAGTTGGCATGCCAATGGGAGTTATACTGGGTGTGACTGTGGTTGGGAGCATCATACCTCACATGCAGACACAAGGTGCCAGTACTGACATGCATATGTGCATTGCTTCATGGGTGTGTAGTGGTTGGCTGTGCAAGATGGTTGTACAAGGCTGGGTGAGGGGTAATCCTTGGCATCATGCCACCCGACAGTGGTGTGCAGTGTGGTATGGGGTGTAGTGTCTGCATTGTCCCACACAGATGGGTATTGTATGAACTGTCCTGTCATCCTGGTTACCATTTTGTATGGTCATTGCTTTGCAATGCATGCCATGTCTGTGTATGATAGTTCTTGACATGGACATTGCCTGGGATGTGCACGTCCCACAATAATGTACAGTGACAACTACAAGTGTACCTGGTTTGGCTGGCACATGTTGTGTACACAGATCATCATTATCCTCAGATATGCCAGTACTGGCCTGGTGTGGCAGGACCTGCTTATAGAGAGCAGGTTGACCCTGCACCTGCA